>NC_058115.1:34238674-34248674 GCF_914725855.1 Thunnus albacares | reverse complement strand
CTGGAGCACATGTGCATCTTTACCTGCTCATTTCTCCCTTCTCCCGTACGTCAGAACGGCACAACTGGCTTTTCTAAATAAAAGTGGCTGTTTCACAATAAAAGCTATCTTCTTAAAATAATACAAAACATCAAAGATAACTGAAATATATTGCAAATGACTCAAATGTATTCCACAAGACAATACTGACATTACAAATTACAAACAACAGTTACACACTATATATCCTGATGTTCCTGGAGCTGGAACATACTGGTCGATGCAGGATGGGACTGGTTGATGCAGGATCAGACTGGTCGATGCAGGATGGGACTGGTTGATGCAGGATGGGACTGGTCGATGCAGGGTGGGACTGGTCGATGCAGGATGGGACTGGTCCATGCAGGATGGGACTGGTCCATGCAGGATGGGACTGGTCGACGCAGGATGGGACTGGTCGACGCGGGATGGGACTGGTCGATGCAGGTTGATGCAGGATGGGAGAGATCGTCCTGATGAGAAACGTTCAGCATCAGCAGGTGAAGTTCAGTCGTTTATTTCACATCAACTTGAAATTAAATGTATAAAAAGTTTAATTAACACCAGAGTTGAACGTCTCGTCATTAAATGTAGTTTTAACTTCGTAATGAAATGCAAACTTTAATTTATGCAATTTACAGTGAATTATTAATCTGAAGTCATTGTAAATATGAATAAATGTAAATTTAAATGTGCAGAAGATCATTTTCGCTGCTGACAGACGACACGTCGCTCTTTAATTAACGAAGATCAGACAGAATTCAGCTCGACTCGTTAAAGAGAAACGAGCGTTAATAACGTTTTGTGAACAAACTGATGAAAATAAAAAAAAAAGCTGAACAGATCATTTACACATATTTTATATAAATTTACACAAACTTCTTGTAAAAAAAAAAAACATATTTAACTTTTCTGTCTGATCTAAATGTTTCTGCTGTGTGTTCAGTTCTTACCTGTCGGCCACTAACACACCTTTACATCTGTGTGTCATCAACACTAACATGAACATGAACTCCAGAGATGATTATTGCAGCAACAATAGAACAATAATCCCACTGAGAGCTTCCACCTGTGCAGGTGTCAGTCAACAACAACAACAACAACAACAACAGTGATCTCACAGACTTATTCAACAATATAAAGACGTTACTGCATGTGAGTAAGAATGTTTTTATAAATACGTGTAAGGAAGAGTTGAGACTGAACTAAGAGGATTTATGGAGGTTTATTGATGACAGTAAACTTGCTGCAGGTTCTCTTGAAGAGGAAAAACAATCTTGTGAGTTTTCTGTATAAAATGTTTGTTGTTCTTTGAACCTCTGATGCTGCTTTGTGTTTCACTAGTGTCTCACTAGTACAGGTTGTGTTTCTACTGCAGTGAAACATGTTCACAGCTGATGAACACAGAGCAGTTTGATTCATCTGTAACTGTTATTATGGTCTGTTTCTCAAACGGCAGATAAAACTTCCTGCAGGAATCATTTTTATCAGGTAAAATGTATGAATGTGTTTGTAGAATCACAGAATTAAACTCTGAATAACCTGCTTCTCTTTACAACTGGTTTTGTTGCAACATGCTGACTGATCACAGCACAAACAGATGATTATCATGATACTTTTACCTTTTGATCCCTAATAACTAGATCAGAGAAACACTGTGGTTATTAGTTGTTTAACTGTGTTTTCTAGTAATTACTGGAACGTCTGTTAATATTTGATGTTAAAGAATCTCATATTTTCCTGCGTTGAACTGGTTTCTGCCTTCTTTCTGGTTTCAATGGATGCTCAATGTTTGTCATGTATCTGATTATCTTACCTTAATTACTTTGAGGGGAATCACCCGTACGTGTGTGTGTGTGTGTGTGTGTGTGTGTGTGTGTGTGTGTGTGAGATATACATGTGAATATACACATAATGACATATTTAATATTTACAGTCAGTTTGCAGGTGGATCAGTTTCAGGACGACTTCTCTACGACTTCCAGTTGAGTTTTGTGTTGATGTGCGTCTCCCTCCAGCGATCATGTGTCTGCATCTGTGATCATCAGCGGTTATTAATACTCTCTCTCTGTGTGAACTGACTTTAATGCTCTCAGACAGTGTTAGCGTGTTAGCACGTCAGCAGAGAGCAGCGTTCATTAAATATGATCAAAACCCGACCGAGCAGATACAACATGACTGACACTCGTTCAACGTCTCGTCGACATAATGAGACTACAAAGTCCTCATGAAGATCTGAATTATATCTATTATAATCTATTATAATCCCATCAGGATGGATATTAATTTTTATTATGATGTGATCTTCAGAAAAAAAACACTTTCAGCTTAATGTGTCTTTAAATATACAGTGAACTCATCGAGTATTCAATCCTCCGACGTCTGAAGGCTGATTCATCATCTTAAAAGCATCTCAAGTCCACGACGAGCGAAGGTGAGATGAAGATTCTGCGTGGAGGTGAAGAAGAGTCAGAACAGCGTAACTTACACTCACAAGGACATCATGGCCAATAAACCTCCACGAATCCATTTAGAAACCAGTGAAACCAGTCCTTCCTCCCAGAAACCACCTACAGTTAGTTTGAGTGACAGCTGCCATCTAGCGGTCGTCCTCTAACCTTTTAACCCTGTGGTTATTATTGTTGCCATGACGATGAAGGTGGCTTAACTTTAAGGAAGTAGTAACTTTAACCCACGACATCCATTTTAACCCAAATCATCATCTTTAAACCCAACCAGACCTGAACCACAGACACACACACACACACACACACACACACACACACACACACACACACACACACACACACACCTGGACGTGCAGCAGCAGTGATTCTTCTCCTCCTGATTTATGATCCTGTAAATCACAGGAAGTGTAGCAGCCGCTGAGAGGAAACAGCTGACAGAGGAAGAGTCGACTCTCAGGTCAAACTGCTGCTACAAACATCCATCAGGAGGTCTCACTCCCACTTATATCCTCGTGTTCGAGGCAGGAGATTTTATATGTTTTATCATTTATTTGAGAAGTTTTGGGGGATATGTGTGTTTCTTCTCTTCGTCCTCTGTGATGAAAAAGTGCAGAAAAACATTCCGGGAAAGTTGAATGAGAGTGAAAACAGTGTGACGGAGGAACATGTGTTCGGAGCTGAAGATCAGACCCGCCGCCTCCCGCTGAGGTCACCGCGTGTCAACACAGACTACATCTACGGGAAGCTAAAGAGGACAAAAAAACATCTGGCCCAGCAGGCAGAGCCACCTGTCTGAGAGCTGCAGGTCCGTCTTTAGATAAGGTGACCTTTCCCTCCAGCACACTGACACCCGGAGAACGAACCCGCCGAGCAGCTGGCATCGAGCTGCCCTTCAGCTCCGACATCCCCCCCCCACCCACCACCCACCCACCCCCACCTCCACCTGAATGTTAAAGCAGGACAGACAGACACACCTGAAGACTTTTAACTAAACTAGAATATTTGCATTTCCAGGAGAAACTGCGTGTGAGCTGCAGCTGCTGCTTCTTATTCTGTTTGTTATTGTGAAAATACAATTTGTGAAGAGAAAGCGTGTGACTGCTGGAAGCTGGAATTGATTGCATTGCACTGCTGCAAGCTGAACAGTATGAAACTCTACTGAGACTAACGTTGCCTGCAGGTGAGACTGAACCTGTGACCTCATGTTTGTAAGACAGTAATACGATGCACCGAGCTAACATGTGACACAGCAAACACAGAGCGAGATCAATCACATAAAAAGTAAAGGTTGCAGCTCTTATGATAATAAGAGTCACACAGCGCGATGGTTCACAATAAACACGTTAAGCAACTTTGTTATGAGGAGAACTGAACCTCCACAGTCTAACAGGAAGCCGACTGCATCAGCAGAGGATCCTCCAAACACTGACAACTAATTCACGTTTTGTTGAGGAAAAATTGATTTTGCCTAAAACGAAGCTTCTGGCTCAGATTTGTACATTATATTTGGCAGCAGGACTTGAAGAGGAAGAAAGAGAGAAGTTTAACAAACAGGAGAGTGAGGAGATGAAGAGCCAATGAGTGACAGTGACTCCCTATCAATTAAGATTAATATATATTAATATATATATATTGTGTGTATATATATATACATAAATAATCTGGGGGTAGCCTAAAGAGGACGTCTACATTTGGTGTTCCAGCTTCTATGAGAACGTCTGTGCTGCTCGGTAGCAGGAGGTTTTTGTGGTTGTGAAGATCTGAGGTGGAGTATCTGCATGGTGCGGGTGGGGAGCGCTAGCACAAAGCTAGTGTTAGCTTGTGACCAAGAGCCAGCTGTCCAGGGAAGGACAGGAGGAGATGTGCATCCCCGGAGGGAATCCACAGCGTAACAGTGGCAGGACACCGACAGGCCGGTGAGGAGGAGATGAAGCCAAACATCAAGATACAACAAACACAATCCAGGAAACGATGACCAGCTCCACCAGCTCCTCCTTCTCTCTGCACGGGTGGGTGGAGACCTCGTGCAGGTGCAGGTGCTCCTTCACCTTCAGCTTCATAAGCTCCGCCCACTCCGGTGTGTGTTCTTCTTAAAGTCCACACACACTCACACATGCTTCTCGCCTTACAGGTGTGTTCAGGTGAAGGTGTCGGCTGGCTGCTGAAGGTGGAGTTAGTGTAGGACTGATGACGTCGCACCCCTCGCCGCCACCAGACTCATCAACATCCAGCCGAGTCCACGCCCAACCAGTTACAGCACGACGACGCCCACATACATGCTAATGACCGCGCTGCTACAGCTAGCACTCCGCTAACACACTAACTGAGTCCATGTTCTTCCAGTGTAGCATCCAGGTTCTTCAGAGGCTCCTCCTCTGTCTTCCAGATCATCTGCTCAGTATCTGGTCCGCTGCACGCTGGAGGAGAGCTGGAGCTGATGTTATTGTGATGTTATTGTGAATGATGGTCTGCAGGACCTGCAGAGGCTCTTGTGAGCAGATCTCTCGACTTCTCATCGTCATGCTGGAGGTCTGCTGGTTGACGCCAAACCAGTGAACAGATCATCAGTGTGAGGAAGTGGATATTGCTCAGCCTCCAGTATGGAGTTCACGGTGACTTTGAAATCCTCACAGATCCTCACAGTTATCTTTTTTCATGACCAGTACCAGCGGAGTGGCCCAGTCACTGGCTGACTGGTTGCAGCATCCTGCTCTTCATCAAGGATTCCTGCTTCAACTTTTGGTTTTATTGCAAACTGGACTGGTTTTTAGCAGCGTTGATCTGCTTAATGTTCAGTTCCTTCATGTTTCCCAGTTCCTCTTTGAACACGTCAGCATGTTTGTTCAGGACAGTTGTCAGACATGTGTCACCTTTTCACAACAGTTTCACAGTTTTCTTAAACCACATTCAGCTGTTTGTTCACCTGGACTGTGACACTCATGAAGCCTTTTGTTGACTCTGGCTCACCGCTGGAGGTTTTCATGATGAGACGGGATGGTTGGAATAGAAGGTGCTGCAAGTTGTTTTTATAAACAGCATCAGACACAAGAGAGACTGTTGAACCTCTGTTGATCAGCAGAACACCGGTTCTCCATCCAGCAGAGACGATCAATAAAGATTTGTGTATCAGAACTTTGTTTTTTCTTCTTTCCTCTCCCATTAATCATCTCACCACCCCTCAGATTTATCTGCTGACCCTTTGGAGGGGCCCGACCCCTAGGTTGGGAACCACTGGACTAAACTAGCTAACTGTATATAAAGTAGTGTAAACTAGCTCCACCTCCAGCAGCTACAACAGTAACATGCTGCTCTAACACTGATGCTTCACTATTAATAATCTAATGATGTCATATATAATAATATATCAGTCAGAGGGACCAAACCACTACTTTTACTGCAATACTTTAACTACATCAAGCTCATAATACTTATGTACTTTTACTGCAATACTTTAACTACATCAAGCTCATAATACTTATGTACTTTTACTGCAATACTTTAACTACATCAAGCTCATAATACTTATGTTCTTTTACTGCAATACTTTAACTACATCAAGCTCATAATACTTATGTACTTTTACTGCAATACTTTAACTACATCAAGCTCATAATACTTATGTACTTTTACTGTAGGAGGATTTTTCATGCAGGACTTTTAATGGAGTATTTTTTACGTTGCTGTATTTTTACTGCAGTAAATGATCTGAGTACTTCTACCACACTGTGAGCATCACATGACTGTTATAACAGTAACATGTGAGAGAAATGATGTCATCATTCATGTTATTTAATAAAACTGATCAGATATTTAGGTGAAAGATGATCACAAGCAGCTGATCATCTGAATAATAGTGTCGATGGAGGCGCAGCAGTGTATTGTGGGTAAAGTGGAGTGTAACGTCTACAGGAAGTGGCGGGTGGCGTTCTGGCTCTGGCGGGCGGCCACCTGGAGGCGGCGGGCTGCACCCCGTACTTCCCGTGATGATGACCCCATACAGCTCATGTCATCAATAAATGATCAGCATCAAATAAATAAGTCATCCTGACATGTATGACAGATGAATAATGAAAACGCTGTTTTTCTTTACTTTCTTTGTCTCCTTTAAAGCTTCTGAACTCGACCTGCAGGCTTCTCTCTCTCTCTCTCTCTCTCTCTGGTATTAACTCGGCCTCGCTCACTCGTTTTATTTGTACCTGCAGGCGAATCGATGCCTCAGACGCTTCACTGAAACAAACACACACCAAAAAAAAAAAGAAGGTAAACTTGTGATTTACAGGCTGGAAATGAAGCCAACGATACACAGAAATCACCTCAACTAAACCAGGAATTATTGTACTAATAACTGATGAAATATTGATTATATGATCACTAAATACTGTAAAAGAACTTTGTATTTTCTCTGTATATCAGACGAATGAACTGGTGATTAATTACTTTATTAAGAATTTACAAAAGACACATTTACATTTGTTAAAAACACACAAAACTGATGAAATATTTGTTTTTCTAATAATTGTACATGAATGCTGTAGTTTTAAATATATGACAAATGGAAATATGATGAAACTTTGACATGATGTTTTACCATCAGGAGGAAAATCTTTACGTCTGCTGCATCGTTTCAAATTTAAACAAAATTCAACCTGACAGAGAAACATTTAGATTCTACAAACGTTCTTATTGTACTGTACATGTTAACCCTACATACAGAATATTATTAATATATTTATACACTGTAAAATATTATACAGGATATTTTGTCAGTAACTACTTAGACAAAGGAAAGTTACTGTTTGTCTTTAATACATGTTGTTTCTTTTCATAACAATAAAAACAATTCAAACATGATGAATGTACATTACAATACCTGAATACTACATTAATAATAATAATAATTATAATAATAATAATAATAATACTAATAATAATAATAATAATAATAATGTCACTGAGAGAAGCTTTGCATGTTATTCTTATATTGAATCTATAGAACATAAACTGACTCTTCATATTAAGAAAATATAAATAATATAGATTTATACAGTTCAGTAAATCCAAGCGTTTATAAAACATGTCATCTAATATTTGTCTTTGTTGACTTAACCTAAAATTTTAAGACCTGAAACAAGTAACATTTTACAGTGTGCAGTATATATAAGACTGTATATTAAATATTATATCCTGTAGTTATCATATTATACTATTATAATACACCACACGTTTATATGTACTTCACTTTAGTTACTGAACTACATTTCTGTTACTTTTTATATATCAAGCCATCCCTCCTATATTTATTAATCTACAGGCTATTATTATTATTATTATTATTATTATTATTATTATTATTATTATTATTATTATTCACTCCACTTGCACATCAGTGTGTTGGAGACAGTTTTGCTCGTGAACGTCATTATTACACATTAAACTCACTTATATACAACAGTGTAGATACTGCAGCTTATTTCAGGCTGTTTAGTTTTTTCTGTATTTGTATTCTGAGTTTATTTAATTCAATCTAGATTTATAGTTGTTTTCCCCAATTTAATATTTCATTTCCTCTGCTTGTTGTTTCCTGCTGTGTTTCTCTTTGTGCTGCTGTAGCATCATTAACCCCACAGATCAATAAAATCTCATCTAATCACAGTCTGTTAGAAGTCAAAATACACGTGTAATCACGTCAATTAAGTGACAAACTAGAAAAGAGAAAAATCCATCTCATCAGCAGAGGTTGAGATCTGTGGAGCTGCAGTTTCCTGTGATGACATCATCTGACCACCAGGGGGCAGAAAACACACACACACACACACACACACACACACACACACACACACACACACACACACACACACATAGACACCTACAAACACACACAGTCGTGTTTCCATCACTTCAGAGGACATTATATTATTATAACCCTAAACTAACCTTAATATAACCCTAAACTAACCTTAATATAACCCTAAACTAACCTTAATATAACCCTAAACCTATCTTACCTTTACACCAACTCTTCACCCTAAAATGAATGATTTACATTGAGGGGACTTCCTTTTTGTCCCCATAAGGGAGGCGAGTCCCCACATGAGGAATACCTGGACCACACACACACACACACACACACACACACACAAACACACACACACACACACACACACTGAGAACAGGCCCGATGCTGCAGTGTGTGTGTGTGTTGGTGCTTGTATTTCTATAACTACAGTTATAAAGCGTGGTTGTTTGTCGCTGCTTCACTTCTTCTAAAGTCTGTTTGAGGGTGAACTCTTCATCTGTTTGAGGGTGAACTCTTCATCTGTTTGAGGGTGAACTCTTCATCTTAACGTCCTCCTGTCACCGCGACGCTCCGTAACCTCTAATTTACACCTCAGTCACTTCTATAAACCGACAGCTGTAGCCGGCGGCTGTCTGGTGAAAGGTACTGATTGATCATGTTTGAGGCCTGTTAATGGTCTTTAAGTCACACACACACACACACACACACACACACACACACACACACACACATCACAGAGATGATGTTTATTTTGATTCAATATGTTGGTTCGGACCCACTTGGACTCCTTTAATGGTCAAGTTCCTGTGGCAAGATGCCAGATGTGGTGTAGATGGAGGGAAGCTGTGAGATGATGATGAGCTGATCTACTCACTAGTGTTGTGTTTGTATCAAAGCTGATACGTCTATATATCACAGCGCTGCTCTGGGTCACATGTTCCTTCATCATGAGGAGTTTGGTCACGTTAGTTTGTTTAGAAACGGATCCAAAGACTAATAACAGCATCATGTAGTTCTGTGTAAGGCAGACGCTACTGAGCATGTGCAGGAACACGATTCAATTTCACAATAAGTTTAGTACAAAGACGAGAGGTTGTGACGTAGTTGGTTTGTCCCTTCAGGGCTACTGTAGAGACATGGAGGAGGATCCGCTCCCTCTGTAGATATAAAGTAGATTATACACTAATGATAACACATTTATGAATATTATATTCCATTTCTGTCCAAGTCTGTTCTGATAGATGCTACTAATTTCAACACACTGGACCTCGGAGCACAATTGTTTTCTTGTTTATTTCTTTGTTTTATTCAGTTATGATGTTGTAAACATGCTGCTAAAGAGAAGAACCAACAGTTGAAGAGTTTAAAGACTCCAATCAACCAACCTTCACCTGCTCTCAGGTCAGTTTATCTTCTTCTTCCTCTCTGTGAACATCAGAGGTTCCTGAAACCTGGAACTAAAGTAACTTTCAGGGTTAAAGTGTTAATAAAACACAACTTTATGCCACATTTCCAGTCGTCCAAAGTCTTTATCTTGTGTGGAATTATCTGTACAAACCAGTATTTTAATATTTAGTAGTTTTACAATAAGTGAAATCATTTTATCTCCATCTTCTCTCATATCTGTAAACTTCCTGTCGGAGCTCGTTCTCCTGCTCTCAGTGAATATTCAGCCCTGCGTTCTCGCCTGCGACCGACTTGTTAAAGAGGTGTGTGT
>NC_058115.1:34211174-34233674 GCF_914725855.1 Thunnus albacares | reverse complement strand
TGCTCTTTGACAAACATCGATATGAACTCAATGTTGTTCACATTATTACCTGTAAAGTGAGCAGAGACTCTTTAAATAAACTGTCCAGGTAGCTAAGATGGTCCGTTGTTCCCATAATGGCCCAAATCCTGCAGGCCAGAAGAAATAACTCGGCCGGAGTACGGCTGCCAGACTCGTGCCAAACCCGGTTTGAACGCTGCCCCAGAATCGGCCCGAGTTCACCGGGCCGGCTGCCGACACTGAACCAGCACTGCCAGCATAGGGCCGCAAAAAATGGCAGACGTAGCCTATACTGGCCTGAGTCTGGGTGCCAAAACCTCACTGACACTGCCAGCATTGGGCCACATTCACCACAACAAAACTGCCAGAGCTGGCCCACACAAACTGGCCCAACACCGGAGGCCGGCGTTGCCAGAACTGGCCCGTATGTAAGCCGGTTGACAGCCTGTAAAAAGTAATAACCGAGTCAGTCTTCTGCCAGAGATACCACAATATCTGCCCATGACCGACCTTGTAGCCAGAACCAGGAAATGTTTGATTAGTAATACAAAACCACATATATTTAATAAAAGCAAAGGGCTCTTCCCTTCATCAATGCAATATTAGCTTGTTGGTTAAACACTTACTTTTACAAAGGTTCAACTGAAGGATGTCTCCTCCTTCACTGAAGAGTCCGTCCTCACGGTGACCTGCAGGCTTCAGGTTCCCACATCACACTCAGCAGATGAATATAAAACTGTTCATCATTCTGCAACATCCAAGTCAAGTAACAATATTCCCTCTCCTCCTGTTTTACCCCAAAATACCCACATGTGCTAGCTTTCCAGTTAAAAATGACATCATGATTATCTGTTATATGAATTTATTTTACTGTAACAAAGTTAACTAGTCACATAACTGCAATCATGAATGAATCTTACAGCAGCCTCCTCAAGCATACCTGCATCCACCCGACCCATTATGAGAGCCAATCCACACTGCCCGACCCACATCCTGGTCGGACAGGGGATCACATGTTGCCTTCAAGTGCTCCTTGTAAACTTTAGGTTTACCAGGAGTCTGTATTTTTGACGGTATTGAAAATCACACCTTCAGGATTTCTAAATACCATAAAACTGTGATACTGCCAAAATGTAACAGACAGATAGATACACTCAGATATTCATACATATATATTAAAGATCAATGGACAGTAAAGTGAGGGGAGCCTGCTATGACAGTACATTTGACATCTGTGGCACAAACCTGCAAAATAAAACTGAACTGTAAATTTCTGCACATACAGTATCGTAGCATTTATCTTAAAGTAGGATCCTAAAGCAAAACTACAAAAACTGAGCCTGTTAAAAGTGAACCAGCATCTACATTTACAGCATCTACAGATCCTGCACACATGTGATCTTTACCAGAAAACTCTGGTTAACAGTTTTACTTCACCACAGATATGTTAGTTTGCTTCATGTCCTCTCCAGCAGGAGGCGATCCAGATGTTTTGGTGTCACTCTTGGGGAGCCATCTTTATATACAGTCAGTTAGCAATGATACAGTTAGCAATGACAAAAGCTAGCTAACGGATGATGGTCAAAACGTTTAAAGCGAGGCTTTCTGACCAGCTAGCTAATGTTTCCAAGGTGCTACAAGCTATAATACAGGTAGGTTAACGTTGCAGGTAACATTAGATATGAGCCTGTTTAAAAGTGAGCAAACTTACTGGAGGAACAGTTAGCTTAGCTACCGTATCTCTGTGTGCTAATTCTTTCCTCTGGCTTAAAAAACACATATATGACAAACAGTTAATGCTAGTTAAGTTACGGGTTAAATAATATACATTATTAGATCAAAAACTGTTGTTTAGTTAGATAACAAACCTGATTTCATTACTCACCGTATCTGAACCAAACTGACGCTGTCAATCCCACAATGCTGTGCGATAAAGTTCAAATTCAAATTTTTACGGTAACGTCGACGCTGCATCGATGTCACAGTAACATTCAGAGTACAGTATTAATAACACAGTTAAAGCCTGTCAAGTCACCATCGTGTAATTCATTGTGAAATATTACAGTTGAATCTCGTGAAATACTGGAAATAAATAATTTATAGTGCTGTTAAATGGTTTGATTGTATGAATTCATTAATTAATCATTAATCGCTCAAATGTAGCTAATTTGATTGGATTATTTACATTTTAAATTGACTGACTACATTTCACTCAAAGTAAAATAAATAAATTAAATTCTAAAGTTGAATCTTTAAATTCTTTTATGGAAAAAAAGAACAGAACAAACCAGGTTCATAAGTCATTATGAAAACACTTAGTTACAGATTTGAGGGGAAAATAGATTAATAATAACAACAATAATGATAATAATAATAATAATAAAATAGATATATAAGAAACATGAAATCGACATGGAAAAGATTTAAAATTTGATCTTCTTAAAGGTGTAAGTATAAAAAAGTATAAATGTTTTTTTATATCTTGAAAATAATAAATAATTTACCATTTTAAATTAATGACATTTTAATTGTTAATTTTTAAATGTATTTTGTTATTCAGTTTTGAAATTAATACCAAATATTGAATTATTAATTGATCAATATTAATTCATCTTTTAAAAACAGAGAAAGGAAAAACAATTATTGCTGTAAAGGTCTGTAATAATAAAAAACTGTAATCATTTTAAGTCTAATTATTCCAGGGGCACGTTCCAGGATCCATAATGAAATAATATTAAACATTTTGTGATTTATTATGTGTCATTGTTACTAATTATTAATAATCTAGTAATGCAGCCTATAAGCCTAATTAATTAATTAATTAATTTAATGTGTGTGTGTCTTATTTTAAAACACGACATACAGTCATAGGCCCATAAATTTAGGTGTAATTTCCTGCATCATTTTCCCGCTCCAGAGTCGACCCACCAGCTCCGCCTCCCCCTCTGCCCCCGTCCCCCCGACCTCTGGACCCCCAACACTCAACCTGGTCCAGGTCTTTACGGCCATTTGGTCCAAATGCAGCCAAATGTGCCCAAGTCCACAAACCCAAAACGTAACCAAATCTGGCAACTGTTACTGGGCCAGAACACCCAGTTCAGCCGGCTAACTGGGTGAAGCTGCTGTTAACAGAAGACGCAACTGAGATACTTTAAAATGCTTAATTGCTCTCAAATAATGGTCATTACATTTAAAATGTCATTATTTTTAATCTCTTGTGATAATAATACAAACTGTTGCTAAGTCTTGTCTGACAGTTAAAACTAATATTACATATCTAAATTATTTCAGTGTTCAGCTCAGCTCACCTTCTGAGCTAATGTTACGTTAGCTAGTAGCTAACAGGACAAGCTGCTGTACAGAAAATAGATTATTGACTGACAAATAATTGTAAACATTATAATAATAATAAACATTCAGAATTTATTATTTTTAATGGTTTTCCAGCCTTTATTCTCACCTCGACTGCTGATCTAATGTAACGTTAGCTAACATTAGCTAACAAGAAAAGCTGCTACTCATATAACAGGCAGTTACATTACTGAGATACTTAAAATACTTGATAGTTATTCTGAAACGTAACGTTAGCTAAAGTTAGCTAACGTTACAAGCAGCTGCTCACTCTGAATGTCTTTTTAGAGACATTTTACTTTAATCTGACAAACAATAAGAACTGATTTTACTTTTCTAAAACATTTGATGCAAATAGCTGTACTGGAATGTAATTTGCAAGAGAACTCAAAAGTACTGTGTATAGTAGTTTATATGAATAAAAATTATTTTAATGTTGATTATAGTAAAAGCGAGAGCTTGAAACAGAAAGTAAGTGTCAGATGGATCAGAGGGTTAAAGCTCTGACAGCGTGTTCGGATTCATGTTGATCTCATTTAATGAAACTGTTCTCTGCAGGTTGAAGGTGTCTCTGCTTCATTAATTACACTTGTATAAAACAGAGTTCAGCAGCTGGATGTGATGTGGGAATGAAGTCGGAGGTAATCCTTATTTAATGTTTGGCTCCTTTAATGACAGAACCGAGTCGCCGCTAATGAACCTGCGAGCTTCCTGTCTGGATCTCTGCTCCGTGTTTCTGCAGTTTGGGGTCAGTCTGAACAATTCCCATCCAGACGTCCTGAAGACGGATTAATATTCACATCACAGACACAGAAATCCTCCTCAGAGTGAGTTTTTTTGAATGTGAGTTCATCTCAGACGCCGACTGGAATTCAGATTCAATCGGCTGCAAACTGAGGGTCAAATTAGGATTTTCACTTCCTGAACCCCCGTCTGATCGAGCCGAACTTAAAGAGACACTTTACATTTTTAAAATATCTTATGTAAAGTGCTGTATAAAAGAGAAACTTTTAATTTATTTTAACGGAATTTTCAGAAAATGGTCAAACTAAAATGTAGTGAATGCTTGTTTCCATTCGCTCCTGTTGTGTGAATATAAGCAGATAAACGGTGGTTAAAGCTGCGTTTTATTTTTGGCGTCATTGGGCAAATATTCAAGAGGTCTGAGAGGAAACTAGACTTCTGCTTTAGAAAATCTAGCCTGTGACGGGAGATTTAAGCCAATCATGGGTCATTTCAGACAGCAGGAGTTCCTACAAATGCAGACGCTCGTCCCTTCAGACTGTAACGCTAAGCTAACGCTAACTACTTTTTCAAAATGAAGGCTCCGCTACAATCTGTCGTTTCATATTGTGGCAACTGTTTGTAAAGTGTAGAGAAGAGCTTCATCAGTCCCGCAAATCAATACAGCAGCTGAACGCGTTCACGAGGACGCAGGTGAGTGGCGGAGCTGCTTCCATAGGAGTCTCATGCTACAAGCTAGCTTGATTTCCAGAACAGAGTCGGGGTCTTAAAGAGACAGGAGTTAAAACGGCCTGTTTCAGACAGAGGCTGAACTGAGGGGCTGCATAAAGGACCAGTAGAAGATAAATAAGGAGTTTTTATTCCAGTAGAGCCCCAGAATATAAATATAGAGGCTGGAAATATGCAGAATATGTGTCATTTTGAGTCACATGCTTCATGTACGTCATCATTTATTAAGTCTGTTTACATTTGCTTTTTTAACCACACGACTACTTTTACATCTCAGATTACAGGAAATGATATTTACGGTTTTTCATGCAAATAAAACCAGATGAATGGAAACACACGTCCAATCTTGATTTAATTATTGGAGATATTGTGGAGGGTTTCTTATCTGCTTGTTATAAAATCAATAATAAAAAGAGGATAAAACGTCTGTCAGGTCTCTGTGTTGATTTTTTGAGAAGTCAAATCTGCAGTTTGAGAAGCAGCAGGGGGAACAATGAGGGAGGTTTGATTGCATCGGCTGCAGAAGGCAGATGCCTCTGACATCTGGGTGATGTCAGCGTGTTGTCAACACATTGTTAGCGCCGCAAATGTGCAAACAGATGAAGCGGCAGGAGCTCAGGGTGAGAACAGACCTGGGTTTTACTACAGCACGCTGGAGGAGAGAAAAACAAACTGTACCAGATATAAATAAACCGATTATTTTTTTAACTGTCAGTGACACGATGACATCACCGAAACATGCAGTAATTTCTCCTTTTTTCCTCTCGTCTCTGTTCGTTTGTGAAGCAGATTCATGAAGAACTGCTGTCATTATCATGATTAAATCCATTCCTACCTCCTATTCTCACGTAGCACGCTGCTAACGTTAGCTTGTCATTGATGCCCGGCTGCCAGGTATCACACACTGTCACCACTAAATGTTCAGGAAATTGTTAACTTACCTAATAATCCAAGCTTGGCGTTTAACTAAATGATCGTTTTCTGTTTGTCTGTTACAGCTGTAATGATGTCATCCAGCTAACTCACACACTCCTCAAACTTATGTTACTGAATTTAAGATTATTGCTTCATGAAAGATGGCAGACAGTCACCTGCCTCACAGCGAGCAAACACGTCCTATTTAAGAAAGAATCACAAGAAAGAGAGAGAGGAACGACTAGCAGAGTTAATGTAGAGTAAAGATTGAATTATATCTTCTAGAAATAACATTCATATAAAACTAAATTGCAACAGTAAATACATTTTTTTAGAGGCATAATGCTGCTGAATCAAGTTTTTTCTCAACATGATGAGAAAATGTTGCTGATTTTTTTTACCAAAATGTCTGATGTTGCAGTAAAACATCAGCTGGTAGAAGCTGCAGCAGGATGAACGTGTTTGTGGTTGTTCTCACGTAAACATAATAATATAATCACTGAAGCCGCAGCAGCATCTTCATCACTAACCTGAACACACACACAGGACTCAGGATGTGAACCCGGGTCTCTGGACCTCCTCCCTCCCACTGCAGAGACACACATATATATACTTTTGTATCAAATTGTTGCAGAAAAAGGTACCAGAGCAAAAAACTCTCTCTTGAAAATAAAAAGGGAGTCAGAGGTCCAAGCAGCAAAGTGTTCTTTAATGCCGGCAAAAAAGGGGAGCAATCAGCACTTTTACAACGAACCAAATCGCTCCAAAGGTTTTTTCTTTGGGTCATTGTTTTTATGTCCTTGGGTCGGCTTAGGTCACACCTTATCATCCACCCTCCCTAATTTTTGACCAATTATTATGTTACTTTTATCTCCGTCACTCGTTGTTGGTCTTTGAGGTGTTTGAGGATATGTACTGGCATATTCAATTCTACCTGATTATATCCAATTTTTATATAAGTATTGGGAATCATTTTACACCATTATTGCCAAGTTGTCTTCTGGCCTTTTATTTTTATAAGTTATTCTAGTCATTTTACACCCTTATTTCTTGATCTCCTCCAGAGAGTATTTTTTTAAAAGGTGAAGACTTTAGCAGACCCAAGCAAAGTGACATGTAATACAAACACACTCACATTTCTCCAGTGTATGATTATGATTCTTCTACCGTGCCTCTATACGTACAGTGTGATTAAATATGGTTCATGAGATTATAACTACACCAATACAAATTGTATCACACTAGCCCTTACTGCTTATAAACTTATAAAATCAATCTGCATAGCTTAATATTGTCTTTAAGCACACCAATGACTTTTAATGAAAATACACCACAATACATGTAGCTTCATCACTGGGAACATCATCCACACTGAGATTACGTTTGTTCATTTTTAGGAGACAGAGTTTACACTAGTTTGCTTCTCTTGAATCTGGAGGTAAACGTGGATCAGAGCAGGTTTTTCAGGCCGTGACTTCAGTCTGACTCCTCTGTGAGGAACCCAGCAGATGAGCTGAGCCTCTGGATGTCAGTTAATAACAGTAAAGTTAGTTTGACATTCAGCTCTGTGAGGAAGTTAAAAGTCTCTGCGGGTCTCGGTCGGTGGGATTCGAGGCCGAGCGTTTCCTCGACACCCACGTCGCAGCGCCGCGCCCGGGCCGCCGGACAATACGCCGCAGTGTGCTTTTACCCAGCCGGGGCGGAGGCTGCGTGGGCCGGCGTGGACCCCGGCCAGACCATCCCCGATGTTCCCGACAGCTGATGAACAGGAAGAGACGCTCCCTGCGTCTGGCAGATATCAGAGTCTCAGTCCCAGACGGGATTCATTCAAATGTAAAGCAAACAGACAAAACAAAGAGCGGCTGTGACTCTCGCTGCCTCACAGAGAGGAAACTTGTGCAGTCTTTTCTTCTGACTCTCCGTCCGACTAATCAGCTCAGACTTGCAGCCCCGTTAATCACCTCCCAACAGCTTCTTCACGCCCAGAGACGCTCCGCGCTCCTCTCCGCAGAGTTTATTAAACTACAGTTCAGAGGTCAAAGAGGAGAAAGTCAGTCCAGATTAAAGGTGGTGATACAGGGAAGAGATCATGTTTTATGTTCAATCAAATCAAATCGTTTATTTTGTCCTTCATCATTCGTCTCTCCTTCCTCTTTCTCCATGCTTCATTTCCTTCTGCATGAAAATCTTCGAAAGCTGAGCCTCAAGTTTCTAAACGTTCATTTTAATTATTCTTTTTAACACTTTTTGTATTTCTACCATCATTCTTTCCTTATTTATTTCTTCAGCAGGACTTTGGGGCCTTTCCATCGTCCTGACTGACGGGACTGTTGTCAACACTGCAGTGATTCTGTCTTTTCATCCTATTCGATTTGATTTAAAAAACCTTTATTTTGAAACGTATAAAAACAAATACTTCTTGTCTTCTATTTGTCCTGTTGGCAAACTGTTCTTCTCTTCACTGCTTTTCTTTCCCTCCTGATCTTAAAGCATGAAAATCTCATAATGTTGGGACTGATTGGTTGTTTCCAGTTTTATACTTTAATACCAGAGTATTACAGTTAAATGTTTCCTTCCTCCTCTGACAGCAGACACGTCGACTCTGCACAACTTTTCTAACTTCTCTGTGAAATTACAAACAAACCGGAGAACCTGAATATTTATGTTTCTTCCCCGGAAATGATTTGAGCTGAATACCAATTGTTGAATTTTCTCTCACATGTCTCGCTTCCTCCTGCAGGATAATTGCGTCTCCTCGCCTTCATTTTGAAATGTATATCTGAGCTGCGGCAGCGAGTCGGAGCGAACGGAGGCTCTCCCGGTGTTTCGTTTTTTAATTGTGAGGAAACACACATGAAGATTTTAAGAAAGTGTCTCGGCCAGATGTGACGGCGGCGAGCGAGCGAGCGAGAGAGCGAGCGTAATTTGCATTTCATTTCGGTGCCGTCAACAGATTCTTCAGTCGTGTTGAAATGCAGCGAGGAAAAAACTGTTAGCAGAGTGTTTTTTGTTGAGTTGTAGGTATTTCCTCGCTGCTGACGGCGGGAAGGTGAGTGTGTGTTTGTGTGTTTTGGGGATATAAAATGGCTCCTCCTATAGTAATTAGCAGCGGAGGTTGTAATTGGGCAGAATCAGTCTTACTAAGTGATTTCCTGACTGTCAAACGGGCCAAATTAATTTGAGTGATACTTTTCATTTAGTTAGCATCAAACAGCTTCTCCATTCGGCCTCCATATGGGCGTCTGATGCAACGCTCGCCATTAAACCGCCGCAGCCAGATGTTCCCCCGCAGCCCCGCCATTATCAATGCAAATTTATTCATTAAACAATTTAATTGTGTGGATGATTGACAGGCGGCGGCGTGATGACGGAGGAATGTTATGAAGCTAATAATCTGTTAGTCTTATTAACTCCTCGTGTCAGCAATATGGCTGTCAACATTTATGTGGATTAACCCTTCTAATGTCGCACCACACACACACACACACACGTGTCAGCTGCTCGCCATGACAACAGACGGGCTCACCGGTTGGTCGGCACAAAACACTCCTCCACCATCGCCATGGTCACCCCCCCCCCCCCCCTCCCCTCCCCAACCTGAGAGAGTCAGTGTGTGATTTCCTTTCAGATGAGCTGAACTCGACTCCAACAACATGAACGTTTCTAAACCCTCTGTGACAGAATCCCTCAACCTGAACCTCAACCTGAACCTGAACCTCAACCTCAACCTCAACCTCAACCTGAACCTGAACCTGAACCTGACACCAAGTTTCAACCCTCAACAGACCTTTGGAGAGAAAAACTTCACTTTCCGGAAACATTTCATGACAGTCTTCAGTTTGATGGATGTTCCAACGTGTCTCTTATTCCCAAAACATTCTCATTTTCCAAAAATGTTCACATATTTGTCCTCACTTTAAAAAAAATATTCCAAAAATGTCCTTAAAATGTTCCAACAGTTCCTTACTATTAAAAACTGTCCCTACTTTCCAAAAACATTTCATATTTGTCCTTTTGACTTTTATGACCGTTCATAAAACATTTCCTCAGAACGTCCTCACTTAAACAATTTATAATATTTATTTTTGAACACTTTTCCGAAAATGAAACTTCACACGACGTCCTCACTGTCCAAACTTTTCTTTCCAAAATGTCCTCACTTTAAAAAAACATCCTCATTTTGCAGAAATGTTCCATAATTGCTGATCTCTAAAAATATCCTCACTTATAATAAATGTTCTTACTTTCCCAAAAGCTTTCAAAAGTGTCCCCAATATTTAAATTTATTTATTTAGCTGCTTTCAAAGTTGCCTGAAAATCTCCACATGGCTCAAGGATGGAATAAAGACGAGAGACATGAGTTTTATTATTTTATTAAAATAGAGAACAAACTAAAATCGGACTGAAAGAGTCCGTCAGGCTTGTTGTCTTGTTGTTTACAGTCAGACCAGGTGAGCTGGATTCTCCACCACATGTTTCATTTAAATGTTCTGGTTTATTTAGAATAACTCTCCTTGGTTCTGGTCTGAACTGAATAATGAGACACTTTAAATCTGGATTAGTACAGATGTCATGAACACTCGGAGCGTCGGCGGTCCGGCAGGTGTGACGGGACGAGGTCACGCGTCATTGACCTGCTGCCGTCCATCACTCACCTGCATCACACAGAGAACGCCGCCGCTGCCGCTGCCGCTCTTCTTCTGTGGTTTTCTGACAGTCCAAGGCCGCCGGACGGACGCCGTGTCTTATTCATGGAGTTCTGTCGGGCGCTCCCTGGACGCCTCAGACGCCTGCAGGACCCCCCCCCCCCGTCACCTCCTGAATCAAGATGGAGGTTCAGGTCCGCAAATGTTTGTTCACATCTGAACTGAAGAGGAAATACACGATATAAAAGATCTGATAACACACACGTTCGGTCTGACAGGTTAATAACACAGAACAAACTCGCTGGCGTGATGATGTCACAGCGTCCTGCGTCTGAATGGTGGACTCCCATGATACCTCTGGTTAAACAAAAGGACTTTACGGCTTCCTGAACGTCCTAAACTAGAAGAGCTGGAACTTTAAAATACAGCAGATTAAAAACAAACCCGTCACATTAACTGAATTTTCTACATTGGTTGTTTGTTATAAACATGTAAACGTCTTCATTATTACTGCTGAGTCTTACAGGTCGACATTTATCTCATTCAGATGATGATGAAAGTTATTACTGTTATTACTTATATTTCATGTTCTTTTAACTGTTTATTATTTAATATTTTAACTGATGTTTAAATCTTTATTCTTATTTTTATTATTACAAGCAGTAAAACCTGAAAGAGTGAAAGATCTTTGTGTTTTCTGTTTGTGGAGAAACGTGATGAAAACTTTTAAACTCTTAACGTGAGCGTCGGTTCGCAGGAAGCGATGAGAGAGTCGCTGTATTTCCTCCTCTGATGAACCGTCCTCCTTTCAGACTCTTATCGGCCATAAAACTCTGATTTCATCTCCATCCTGCACCTGAAGAACATTTACCCAGAATTTAAAGGCCGTTCATCAGACCTGCTTTCTGCTCAATGGTACACTAGATATTATCTTTTCATGATGATGTGATTTTGTGTTAAATGATGGCGCCCCGCTCGCCGTTTCTTCAGACCCACAGCTGTTAAATGTTTCCAGCAGAGACTTGTTGGAAGTAAAAACACTGAGATTCAGTTCAGCTGAGTTTTTATTGGCAATTAAATGTACAAACCTTTAATGTTGATGTCAGTAAAAATGATAGTTCACATCATAAACATAGAAGATTCACTGTGAGTCAGATTCATAGTATGAAGATCATTGTTAACAAAATAATTATAAATATAAATATAATAATATAAAAACAACCTCTATTTCTACATCTGATCAACACAAAACATAAAACATGTGGATCAGACAGATGTGGAGTTGTTTCTCTTTTGATGGAGCTAGGCTAACAGTTTCCAGTCTTTGTGCTAAGCTAGGCTAACAGTCTTCAGTCTTTGTGCTAAGCTAGGCTAACAGTTTCCCCCTGCTTCCAGTCTTTGTGCTAAGCTAGGCTAACAGTTTCCCCCTGCTCCCAGTCCTTGTGCTAAGCTAGGCTAACAGTTTCCCCCTGCTTCCAGTCTTTGTGCTAAGCTAGGCTAACAGTTTCCCCCTGCTTCCAGTCTTTGTGCTAAGCTAGGCTATACACATCCTGTACCTGTTCCTGTACAAGATGTTCAGAAATGAAACTGACATCTGAAACATCGGGGATGTTCAGAGAAGAAGTGGATCTACCTAAATATTGTTTTCCTTTAATATATCCCTCAGTTGCAGTTTAGCTAGTTAACATGTGAGTTAACTATTAGCTAGTCTGGTAGAGCCAGACTTATCTCCACACATTGTTTTAGCTCTGTGCCAGCGCTGGAGAAACATCTGGCTGAACCCCTTATCATTCTGGCTTGTTTGTATCTCTTTAAACCAATCACAGTTGTCTTGGGCAGTGCTAATGCTAATGCTAATGCTGCAGCGCTAAACCCAGGATGCAGCAACTGTGCACTTGCAAAATAGTGTTGGAGGGAACTTGTTTTGGCAGGTGGGGAGGTGAGCCCTGACATTAAAATGGCTAAATCCTTGCAAAAGAAAACACCACATAAAACAGTAAAAGACTTATATCGATCATGTGATATGACTTTTACTGATGAAAAAGACAAACATAAGTTGATCATCGCTGAGGTGAAGCCTGCCTATACTTTAGCTCCATAGGTGCTCCCTGGACTCGTCTAGGTTGCTAGTTTGGAGGTTGTTCTTGTTGTTTCACATAAAGTGGGATTTTGTTAACGGTAACACGCAGATAGCAGAAAGGGAGGAGAACTCCGACTGAAATAGTCGGCCAATGGCAGGCTTAATTCAGAATCAAACTGTGACACATTTGTATAGTTTTCACACAGAAAGCATTCAGTGACTACAGCCTTCAAATGTCCTCAATACTTTTCTCACCTCAAACACAAACAAGCAACAAAACATTTGACATGTTTACATCCTCACTTCCAAACTCTTCAGTTTATGTTCAAACACTAACATGTATTCATACTGAAATACATCTATATTCAACCAAAACACAAGATGAAAGCTTCCTGCTGCATTTCTATGACTCGTTCCTGTAGATACACTGTAGTACGTTCTATAGAGAGCTACACATCTGACTGTATTTACACTATATACACATTTCTACACTATCAACCATTAAACTACATATAAACACAATATACACATTTATACACTATCAACCATTAAACTACATAAACACAATATACACATTTATACACTATCAACCATTAAACTACATAAACACAATACAACAGTGATGTAATAAAGATCCTCATGTTCTGCCTGTTGTTGTGTTTTTATCTCAGTGTGTCTGATTGACAGGTGAGTTGTTGTTTTCATGTCTGCTGGAAGGATTTGAAGATGTATACCTGTGTGAACTGTGCAGGTAACCAATTGCAAAAAAAACAAACTTTCAGTTCAGCTCTTTCTGCAGAAAACCTTCATCTGTCAACATGCAGATCATCGTCTGCTCGTTCAGAGTTTCATACGAACGATTTCTGAGCTGCTCGCTGACATGTGAGGCTCCACGTTTCATGTTTTCTTCTTCTCTCAGTAACGTTGTTGTCGGCCCGTCCACCTGAGGCCGTCGCTCAGGACGGACAAGCGGGTCTCCACGACCCTCCGGGAGGAGGTCGATTACATCCCCGGCGGTGTTTGCATGTTTGTGGAAAAACATTACGGCTTCAAGGTTCTGAGGCGAGGCCGTCAGGTGGAAGGGAAACATGCTGCATCTGTTTATCCAGGATCAGGTTTGGTTGCTGACATGTTTCTGTGTTTTATTATTGACGAGGAGACGATCACAAACCTCCAAACTCCCCGAGCTTCTTCTTCTTCTTCTTCTTCTTCTTCTTCTTCCCCTCCAACCTGCAGCTGCTGATGTCTCTGAGCTGCTCACCTCCACCTGCTCCATGTTTGTTTCATTCTTACCTTTTTACGGTTAGTTTTATTAGACTTTTAAACCTGCTGCCCCTGAACCAAGATTAATATTTCCATTTGACTCTTCATCTCAACTCAAGCTCCACTTACTTGTTCTGGAGCTTTTGATCGTATCACACAGTCTGGACTTAATGATCAGGATGTTTTTGTCCAGTCAGGATTTTCTAAATCATCTAAATGAGTGAATGATTCAAACAAATGAATCACTGACAAAAAACTTCTTAATTTCTTTTTTTAAATTTGTATTATTATCATTTTACAGTATGTTCTATTAAGTATTCATTTTTCAGATTTCTTATACCTTGCATTTTTGTAATTTTTGGTATTTTTTAAAATTCATATTAATGCTTTTTTAATTATGTATTTATTGTATTATGTAGATTTTTATGTATTTAGTTATACATTTAAAATAAAATCATTATTCAGAATTTTTTACTCACTTTTTAACTTCTTTTCTTTCTAAACTTTCCATTTTTCACTCATGAAGAGAATTATGATTGTTTAAAAGTATTTTACTGCAACAGTGAACATAGATTTACAGAACTTCAACCAGTCTTATGATATTTATGTATTTCACCGTTTAAAAAGAGAAAAGAGTTCTTGAAAGGAAAAAAAGCTTTAAAAAGATAAAACTGCAGAAGTTACATAAAAATTATAAAAAAAGAAAAATAACATGATATTAATTCATCATTTTGTGGCTGTAAAGCACTCCTCTGTTTTCTGCTTTTATTGTTTATTTCAGTCAATGTAAACACCAAAATAAAGATAAAAAAAAACATTTTAAAAAATCAAAATGACAAACAGTCACAGAGTAACGAGGATCAGCGATACGACAAAACAACAACCCGTTCATTAACGCTAACCGCATGTCAGAACCCAAACTTTGAGGGGAGACATATTCTCTTCTTCTTCTTGAGGTGAACGTATGTAGAAATGCTGCCTGCAAGTCAAAAGTCAGGGATTAAACCTGCCCTGAACGCTTCATTTGTAATCTTTTTTTACTTCCCCAACGAGATGACGTCAGCTCATCACGTGTCCATAAACATGTCTGTTCTGTAGCCTTGGTTGCTAAGGCGGTTGCTAAGGTGGTTGCTAAGGCGTCTCCATGTGTTGTTCAGCTCCAACACGTACGGACGGATTTGAGAAGTTGACATTTGGAGTAAAGAAGTTTAGTTTGTTTACGTAGCCTCCGGAGCCGGAGGAAGCTTCCTGAAAGCTGACCAATCAGAACAGAGCGGGCTCATCAGGAGGCGGGGCCTTAAAGAGACAGGAACTAAAACGGCCTGTTAGAGACAGAGGCTGAACTGAGGGGCTGCATAAAGGACCAGTAGAAGATAAATAAGGAGTTTTTAACTGGAAATCATACAAAGATATTCCAGTAGAGCCCCAGAATATAAATATAGAGCTGGACATGTGATGAATATGTCCTCTTTCTTTTTGTTTTTTACATTTTTTACCTAGTAAACACACCAGATTGCACAGACTGATTTCTTAGAAAAATAGATTTAAATTTGTATAGTTTTTGGTAAAGAACGGAGCTCAGAGGAATAAGATATATGAGGGTTTGATTTATTTAAAACATCAGCAGCCTTGTCCTTTAAAAAAAGGTCAGTGAAGACAAGACGGGTGGAGTTTTGGGTATTAAAGAGCAGCAGATGGCAGGAAGCAGTTGAGGAGTGTGTCAGCTCCCAAGGCTTCGACTGCAGATCCTCGACTCAAACGCTGAGAGTCGATCTGAATTCAACACCGGACTGAAGGTTCACTGAGAGGAAAATAAAAGACAATTTGTGTTTCCTCTGCAGGCTGGAAGATAAATGTCAAACTGAAAAAAAAACACACGCGTGAGAGTGACGACAACATCTTTAAATCTTTTAGACTTATTATTCAGGCAACAATTAGACCGAGCCCCGGAGCTGGTTCCAGGTCAGAGCGAGAGTTTCACACGAGTCCGAAAAACAAGAGAAGAGTGATCTGAATACAAACACGCACATAAAGATGCTGTGTGTGTGTTGGAGGATGTTGGAGGTTTGTTCTTCACAGAGGGAACTGGAGTGGGTGTGTTATCCCCGGGTCGAGCCTCACAGGCAGGGCTGTGTGTATGTGTGTGTGTGTGTGTTATGACCTCAGGCAGATTTGACCCTCTGGGACTGGTTTGTTTTTTTGGGCGGAGAGGCCACAACAAAAAACTCTGTTCAGCATCTCCGACATCAGCGTCACATTCAGAACTCCATCCACACGTTTTAGAGAAACACTGAGTCCATGTTTCAGCTACAAAGCAACCATTTATACAACGTCACTGTTACACTGTTATATGTTACAAATGTGTGTTTGTTCCTTCAGTTGATGTTGTTCTCAACTGTGGTGGAAGAAACACTCAAATACCAACACAGCAACGTAAAAATACTCCATTACAATTAAAGTCCTGCATGAAAAGTATTATGAGCTTGATGTAGTTAAAGTATTGCAGTAAAAGTACATAAGTATTATGAGCTTGATGTAGTTAAAGTATTGCAGTAAAAGTACATAAGTATTATGAGCTTGATGTAGTTAAAGTATTGCAGTAAAAGTACATAAGTATTATGAGCTTGATGTAGTTAAAGTATTGCAGTAAAAGTAGTGGTTTGGTCCCTCTGACTGATATATTATTATATATGACATCATTAGATTATTAATAGTGAAGCATCAGTGTTAGAGCAGCATGTTACTGTTGTAGCTGCTGGAGGTGGAGCTAGTTTACACTACTTTATATACAGTTAGCTAGTTTAGTCCAGTGGTTCCCAACCTAGGGGTCGGGCCCCTCCAAAGGGTCAGCAGAAAAATCTGAGGGGTGGTGAGATGATTAATGGGAGAGGAAAGAAGAAAAAACAAAGTTCTGATACACAAATCTGTTTTCAGTTTTTGGACTTTTTCTCTAATCTTTGATTTTTGCTGAAATATTGGATCATTTGAACATTTATTGAAATGAAAGCATGTGAGAAGTTTAGAGGGAAAAATCACTATTTGGTGGAGCTGTTAACAACTCATAGACATGTGAAATGTGACCCCGACTACACACTGCTTTTTGTAAGACGTCAAAAGACAAAAAGGTTGGAAACCACTGGTTTCATCTTTAACAATGTGTTGTATTTTAAAAGCTTGTTATATTATCCATTGTGTCAAATCTTCATCTGAAAAGTAACTAAAGCTGTCAAATAAATGTAGTGGAGTAGAAAGTACAATATTTCCCTCTGAAATGTAGAAAGTAGCATCACATGGAAATACTCAAGTAAAGTACAAGTACCTCTAAACTGTAGTTTAGTGCAGTTTTTTCCACCACTGTTGTTCAACCTTAAATCTCAGTTTAACACCTGCAGGATTTGTGACATCACAACTAGTTTGGAGCCAATCATGATCCAGTATGAAGCCTTCAGTCACAAACACTGAGATGAACTTTACAGTGAAGGAGGAAATGAAATGAAATAAAGAATTTTTTCATCAAATCATAAAAAAACTAGGCTGATCAGATTTAATGAAAAGAGGAACTTCAGTAACTGAAGGTTCACTGGAACAGAATGAAGCAGGAAAAACCAACTTCAAGAAATATGAGAGAATTTAAGGAAAATCAAGTAAAATGTGAAAGAATCTAAAGATCCTGAACCTGACGCACTAGAAGTCAAAGTGAGGACGTGTCTGTAGTTGAACATCGTAGGAGGAGAAGACAGGAAACAGAAACATGAAGAAGTCGGCTCCGCGTCACGTTAAATGTCGTCAGAGCAGAAACAGCATGTCGGCTTTCAGGCTCCATTACAGGAAGAAACAAACCGTCCAATCATATGTCATCTCCTGCCGGACGAGTGGGAACCGACAGCAGCACTCTCATGCTGTTTCCCCCGAGACGACGACTTCCTCCTCCTCCTCCTCCTCCTCCTCCTCCTCCTCCTCCTCCTCCTCCTCCTCTTCTTCTTCTGATATGCGTTATTACTCTGACACCTGTGTGTAACATGTGGAACTTAATGTCTCTTCATTTTCCATTTGTTTCCTCCTAAACAAGGTGCAGCAGGGTGCTGGCTGGGTTCATCTGCTGGGAGCTCCATGCCAGCTGGAGGTTTTAACAACAGTATCAGCCCCCCCCCCACCCCCCCCCCCCCCCAAAACACACACACACACACACTGACACACAGACCAAAGCTTCATGTCAGTATCTGTTCACATCAGCAGCAGATTCACATGAACAGATCTGATGAAATGATTGACAGCTTGCAGAGTTTCATTTGTTTATTTTATTAAATCAGATTCATATCTGTTTAACTGTATTTAAATGTGTATTTTTATAATGTTTTGTGTTTTTGATGCCTGAATCACTTTATGAAAGAATAAAACAGATTTCTAACAGAGTTACAGTGAAATAAAAACTTTGTGTCCAGTTCTAGTCATGTGTCCATGTGTTCATTGTTCATTTATCTCCAGTTATACGCAAAATATATGTAAAAAAAAAAAAAATAAAAAAATCATTTTTGAGTATTTTTACATCAGAATCTCTTTTCTCTTCCAGTAAAATAATTTCTAATGTTTTAAAACTCATCTTGAACTCAGAGATGTTTCATTATTCAAAAATATAACCAATAAAATGTGAGTCTGAGCTGAACGCACACATCATATAAACCTGCTGCTGGATCACATCAATATGTATGTGAGACTAATAATCTATCAATATAATCTAAAATATCTGATCATTTAGGCTGTTATCAGCAGGAGATACTATTGATAGACTGTATTTGAGTGAATCCATGTTGCAGGTTGCAGGACTGGAGGGACGATTGAAGCATTTTATTAAATTCTGAGTGTTTTTCATGCTCACAAAGTCTCTTATAATTATATAAAAGTTGTTTCTGAATAAGCTTCATTTCTTGTGGTTGTTGTATTTATCATTATGTATAATTATATATATTTATATATATTTATTATGAATGTTGGCAGGTGTTGAGGTTCAGGGCGGCTGTAGCTGAGCAGCCACTCTGAAGGTCTCTGAAGCTTGTTTCACTAGCAGGTCCATACTGACACCAGGTGCTCCTGGGTCAACGTCCAAGAAACCTGTTGTCCTGTCGTCATGGTGACAGCAGCCATAGAGCCACTCAGAGCTCAGGACACCGGCAGGACGCTCCCGTCTCATGTGAACAGGTGTGACGGTCTCAGGACGAGCAGGAAAGGACACACGAGCACCAAGTCTGAGAAGCCGAACTAAGTGCTGCGTGTTGTTGCTTTCCTGACGTCCCACAAGGTGAAGTGATTATCCGTCTCCTCTCCCGTCTCTGTCCAGACCCACTTTCTCATAAACATGGACCCTGGTGGCTCGTCCCTCATCTGCTTCTGCTGTTACCTGCAGCTGCACCAGCTACACCCCCCCCCCCCCCCCCCCCCCCTTACTAGAAAGTGCCACAGTCGGCGTGCTGATGACGCCGCCGCTCGCTCTCCTGCAGCACGTTAACCACCAGGAGTTTGGACCAGGTCTCCTCCGTTCTCACTCGCTCAAATAATCAAACCAAACGTGTGATTGCGCAACTGTAGGATTATGGTGTGGGAGGGGTCCAGCAGGAGGTAGCCAATAGGAGAGCCCGATACATCTCTGCAGCTCTTCCTCTTTATTATTATTAGTGTGACATCATCAAAGCTGCTGTTGGTCCTGGACTCCAGCCTGCTGGTTCCAGACAACATGTTTAAGAAGCGTCTGTAGTGATGAAGAGAGACTTTTAAAATGAAGATTACAAACACGAGTGTTTATATAAGAAACACAGACGGCGAGTGACGGACCACCGACTGGACGCCGCTGTAGTCGATGTAATAAAAGAGGCTGCAGTTACGTCTTAATGTGACTTACATGTGTCTGTATTTATATATTTCAGATGGGAAATGAGACTTACAGTCAGGAACAGAAACGACAGACACATAAAAACATAACAATCCAAACAAATCTAAAATACATACAACATATATATATATATATATATATTCAGTATAATGTTGGAAATTATTCTTTTTCCACACCTGAGAGGTTGTTGGAGGAACTAAAAAAAGACAATTTGCACGTCTGCTTCAGCTGTAAAACTCAAGAAAAGTGAAATTATTATAAAGACTTCATAAAGTTTGGATCTTAAGCGACATGTTGAAGTAGCTGAAGGATGTCAGATGGTTTAATTGGGGATGTTTGAAGGAGTAATTTATAGTAACATTAGAAGTAGCAGCAGTAGTAGTTATGGTGTTAATACTCGTAATAATAATAATAACATCCAGACCCTGCTGGTCCCCCCAGGATCTGGATCAGACCACTAACATCCAGACCCTGCTGGTCCCCCTAGGATCCAGATCAGACCACTAACATCCAGACCCTGCTGGTCCCCCTAGGATCTGGATCAGACCACTAACATCCAGACCCTGCTGGTCCCCCCAGGATCCGGATCAGACCCGGTCCAGAGGGTTTTATAAAGGTTCAGCTCTGATTCTGTGTTTTGGATCTTAAAGGTGATGATTGTTTGCTGATTATTAAAGATAATTGTGATCATTTACAGATACGCTGACTTGATGTTATTACATAAAATACGACGTTCTTCCTTTTATACTGTAAATAAATTAATGAGCACTGACTGGTATAAAAATGGCGGCTGTAGCTCAGAGGTGGAGCGAGTCGTCCACCGGGCACCTGAGCTCTGTCAGACATGAACCAGTACTGTGATGGGATGTGTGTGGACTCTTTCCAGTTCTTTCCAGGTTTTGCCCAGTGGTGTGTGTGTGTGTGTGTGTGGGGGGGGGGGGGTTGTATCAGGACGTAGCCGTAGCCCTTCTGTTTATTACTTTAACACTGAATATCTCGTAGAGCTCTGAGTCTAGTTAGTTATCAGCAGGCTCGTGTGTTGTGTTTACTGTCACAGAAAAGGAATAAATCTCTCGCTGTGTCTCAAATCGCTTCACTTCTGTACTTATATTTAACATTTTGAGTGCACAAGTATAGAAAAATGCACTATGAGAACCCGGATGGTGCACTCAAAACGATCAAACAGTCGAGTGTGGAACTATGGACGCTTCTCGCCCTCGATGGTCGCCATCTTGGCTACGTAGCGGAAGAGGAGGGACCACTTTTCAAACTGGAAACGGCGGCCGGGTACGTTGTAACTACGGTGAACATCACCACATTACACAAATGTAAGTTATACATGTGTGTTTTTTAGCACTAAGCACCACTATACTGTTGTCAGATATAAACCATCAGTATGTTTATTGGGTTAATTTAGCAGTCTGTAATGATTTGATAGCGCAAATGCTAACGCTAGCTAATGCTAATTTGCGATCGTAAGTGCACAACGGCTGTGTTTGATTTGAGACGACACTACTCTGTCAAAATGTGCCCACTACACCAGTAAGTACACAGTGTACTACAGGAAAGTGTACTGACAGAAGTGATTTGAGACTCAGCTCTTGAGTTCTCTGAGTAGCAGGACGTCGCCTCCCTGCCGTCTCGTATCAGACGTGTTAACACTACCAGCAGCTCTGTGAGTGTTGTGATATTTATATCTGGAGGCAGCTGATATGAAATATAACCAGCAGTCCTACGTCATGTTTAGAGAATTTGGCTAAATAGAATTTTCAAATCCAAGCAGACAGAAATAAGCATTAACATCATATACCAACACAGACCTGTGTGATTATGTGTAAATAAAATGATTTTTACTCTTTAAACCATAACCAGAGACTTTCATAGTGAAGAATTTACAGATTAACTAGCAGAGCTTCGTTAGTGTTGCTGTTCTTCAATAAAAACAGGTCGACGCAACAAGATGTGAAGATACTTGGAGCTCTTTGTTCAGCGGATCAGTTAAATACAGGAAACAGCTGTATGATGGAGAAACACACAGCTGTGCATCAACCCTAAAACACCACGTTACCTTACAGCGACCGTCGTAGCCCTTACGCTCATTGTTGGATATTAGCATTAGCATGTGATTACATGGGATGCAAACATGCTAATCTTTCATCGTAGCAGCAGCAGAGTTTCAGACCTTCATCAGCAACTGTTAAAGAGAAACTCCTCACCAGGTGTGACATCACTAGCAGACACGCTGTTAAGATGCTTTTTTTAATAATTGTGAACATTTTAGATCAGAACTGTTGATCAAAGCCGCCGATGACATCAGCGGACGGATGAACGGGATATTTAATTAAGAAAATCGACGTCCTTCTCATGAGACAAATGGAACAAAAAGGTGAGATTAGAGTTTAAACTGAAGACGATTCAAATCTGGAAAAAAAAAGGTTTATTTCAGATTCTTTCAGTCAGTAATGAATTCTCAGCGAGTGCAGATCATGAACCTCTCATCACACATTATTAAACACTCTAAAAACTATCACTGAATTTAATTTCCATGAGCAGACGAGTTAATTCGCTTCTTCTTTTTCTGCCTTTTTCACATTTAATTTCAGGTCAGAGGTTAATGAGGACGTTGAGTTTTTCTTCTTCTTCTTCACCTGTTCCATATTACATGAAGTGATCAGTGTGCAGTCAGGTAAAACTCCCAGTAATGACTCTCTGTTTAATCAGTCTGCTGCAGACCAGACGTTAAGAGGAAGGAAAGAACAGAAGAATACATTTGGATTCAAGTTGGGAAAGTTTTCTGTCGTTAAAGGATCTGTGAGATTAAACATGAGGTCTGAATCCAGCCGCTGAAGAAGAAGAGAAGAAGAAGAATCATCTCAACATTTATTATA
>NC_058115.1:34031174-34206174 GCF_914725855.1 Thunnus albacares | reverse complement strand
ATAGATTAAAAATATTCATATTTAAAATCATTTAATCTTTCAGGACTTCAGGAACTCGGTGGTCCTGAACTCATCGTGTTCTTCTTCTCATTTGCTCAAATTATTTTGTATGTATGAACAAAATTATTACAAGATAATATAATTATAAATATAACAAGATTCAAAATCGTTTCACCTCCGTCACCATGGAGACGAGGAGGAGGAGGAGGGAGGAGAGAGGAGACGACGAGACAAGGAGAGAGGAGACGAGGAGACGAGGAGAGAGGAGACGAGGAGGAGGAGGGAGGAGAAAGGAGACGAGGAGGAGGAGGGAGGAGAAAGGAGACGAGGAGAGAGGAGACGGGGAGAGAGGAGACGAGGAGCGAAGACATGAGGAGACAAGGGGAGAGGAGAGAGGAGACGAGGAGAGAAGAGACGACAAGAGAGGAGACGAGGAGAGAGGAGACGAGGAGGAGGAGGGAGGAGAAAGGAGACGAGGAGAGAGGAGACGAGGAGGAGGAGGGAGGAGAAAGGAGACGAGGAGAGAGGAGACGAGGAGAGAGGAGACGAGGAGCGAAGACATGAGGAGACAAGGGGAGAGGAGACTCCTGGAGGAACCACAGGTGTGTCCTCTGTGGAAGTGTTTTACTGGACAGCAACACCCCTTTGATCCAATGTGTTTACTGATTGGTTATTGATCGGTCAGCTGATCTGACGGGACAGTAAACAGTACACAGCAGCTGATCAAATCGATCCATAAGATAAAAATAACTGAATCATGAATCAATCATAAAAACACTGTCGTTACTTTATTCTTTTCTTTTCTTCTTCTTCTGTCTCAGAGCGTCTGAGCTCCTTCAGGATAACGACGTCACACAGCTGCGTCTCCTCTAAAACCATCCTGAGCCTGAAAACGACGTCAGACTGTCACAAACGAAATAAACAACATTAGAGCAGTTATCAGCTGTTTCCATCCAGCGATCAATATGTAGAAATCATTAAGTAACTGTATAAAGTATTAATTAACTGTATATGAGTTTAGAGCAGCGACTGATGACAGGTGAACATGGAGGAAGTGATGTCATGACAACAGGTGAACATGGAGGAAGTGTTGTCATGACAACACACAGGGCAATTAGAAATAAAAGCCTTTTTCAAACAATAAAAAAAACAAAGATTCTTTAAACTTTATAGAAATATATTTGATTAAAACTCTCAGATCAAATAATTCTGATGTTTTTCCTCATTATCTAAGTTTGTATTTATTTATTTATTTACTTATTCATATAATTGGTTGTTTAACTTTTTTTTACTTTAACTTTTAATGTTTAACTTTAATATTTTTTAATATTATTTTATTATATTGTTCTTATAGAAATATTTAAATCCTACATTTAATATATTTTTAATAGTTTTGTTAAAAAAAGAAAATCTGTTTCAAAATAAAGGTCTGACTCTACAGTCTGTTTGCTTCCTCATGCTTTTATTTTCTCATTTCTGTTTTTTCTACCTTCCTCTTCCTTCCTCTTCTTCTTCTCTCCATCCTCACATTTATACTTTTACTCTTCCTCCTGTTATTCTTCTCTCTATCCCTCCCTTCCTCCCTTCCTTCTATTCATTCACTCTTATTTTTCCTCTTCATCATCATCATCCTCTCATCTCTTCTTCTCTTACATTTTTTAAACATCTCTGTATTTTCTTCCTCCCTCCATATTTTCCTTCTTTCCTTCTCTCACTTCTTTTATTTCTTTAAATCCATCTTGTTTTGCCTCCTCTTCCTCGTACATTTCCTCCTCTTCCTCCCTCTCTCCATCCTCGTATTTATGTCTCCCCTCCTCCTCCTCCTCCTCCTCTCTCCTCCTCCCTCACATTTTATTTAAATTTTTTTTCTCACACCCGTGTTATTTGCCTTTTTCAGATTCTTCTTCACTAATCCCTCCCTTCCTCTTTCCTCCCAGTTGCTCTTCCTCCTCCTCCTCCTCCTCCTCTGCTGCTACTTTTTTATTATTTCCACATTTCTCTCTGTTTCCTACCTTCCTCTCATCCCTCCCTGCCTCTCCTCTCCATCCTCACATTTATATTTCCCCTCCCTCCCTCCCTCGCTCCCTCCCTCCCTCGCTCTTCACAAACACGCCTGTAACCATGCCCTTTCCCTCTTCAAACTAATTACCTCGGCTACCTTGTACCCGCCGCCCCGCGGGACTCCAACAACTGTCAGACCAGTATTATTTTTGAAATTTAAACAATCATCTTACGTGCGCTGCTGCTAAGATCCTGGCCTTTTCGGCAGCTTCGACCTTCAGTAATTAATACCCCAGGGCCCATTATTGGCAAAGCCTTTATCCTCTGGGCCAAGAAGCCTCTAACCCGCTAATTACGGCCAAGCAGCTAATCTTCCAGCCGGCTGATTGACAGCTACACCTATTCTACTAATTGCCTGTTGCAGACAACACCTGGTGAACCGCAGCGCCGGGGGAGAGCGCCGGGCTCCGTTAACGCCTATGGGTCCTGAGGGAGGCCAAACAAGTGAGTGTGAGAGAGTGTGTGTGTGTGTGTGTGTGTGAGAGGTTTGTATTGTCTTTATGTGCAGGGGGGAGGTGTGTGTGTGTGTGTGTGTGCATTTATTATTATTATGTACAGAGGAGTGCGTGTGAGAGCAACATGTTTCTTATTGAACATATGAAAACAATAAAACACAACAAGCTGATGTTTAAATATTGAACACAAACGTTTCCTCGTCAAAGTCCATTATCGTCTCCGTGTGGACGCCTGACAGTCAATAAGTGTCTCGTTGTTTCTGTGTGGACACCGAGACGTTACATTATTGTCTCCGTGTAGACGTCTAGGAATCCATTACGGTCTATATGTGGACACCTGAGAGTCAATAAGTGTCTCGTTGTCTCTGTGTGGACGCCTGTTAGTCCATTATTAACTATGAGGACAATTAGGAGTCAATTATTTACTATATGTGGACAAGTCTGAGTCCATTGGACACCTGGGAATCTGTTATGTTCCTTATGTAGACACTCGAGGAGTCATGGACACCTGGAAGTCCATGTAGACACCCAGGAATCCATTATGGTCTCTATAAAGACACCTGAGAGTTAATATGTGTCTCGTTGTCTCTGTGTGGACGCCTGAGAGACAGTGATATACTTTTATTGTCTCTTTGAGGACAGCTGAGAGTCCTTTTTGAACGTCTCTGTGGACGTTCGGGGTTAGAATAAAGTTCTGTGGGTTTGAAGAGTTCAGTGTTAAAGGTTTCCTGTTATCTGGAGCCCAACAGAGAAGCACTTATTTAGCATTTTGTTTTAGCTAATTTTAAAGCAAAGGTCACCGCGGCCCGTTAGCTGCTGATGCTCTGTTGTAACGGCGGGTCGGTGGCGTGCGTGTGTGTGTGGGGGGGCGAGGTGGGGTTTGGAGAATAAGTCGGAGTGATATCTGAGCGTCTGACAGCAGCAGACAGAGGAGGGAAGTGATGTCTGAGAGCAGCCGAGGGGTTTGGGACTCGCTGTCAGTCTGCCTCCGTCTGACGGCTGGCGAGGGGAAAAGGCCAGAGCTCTGAGGCTCAGCGTGGAGCCGCAGGCGTGAGGAGGACGCCGCCCGCCCGCCACGCCGAGAGGTCGCCCCCCCACCGGTCCGACGGGACGCCCAGCGCCACCGTGTTGTGCAAATGAAACCCGTCACCCCCACGGCTCCTGACCTCAGACTGGCAGCGCCCGGCGAGCAGGCGGATCGATTGATCTAAATAACATTATGACGTGATTACCATAACGGCCTGTGGAGGCCGACCACACAGCAGGCGGCGGCACGACGGAGCGCCGCCACGGATCAGAGAGTCAGAAAATCCATCTGGACTGAAGCTCGACTGCAGCCAAATGTGTTTATGCAGATTATAATACAGCAAGAGAAGAAGAAATAAAAATATCACCTCAAGTTCAAAATGTTTTACTAACGTTGTAACTCTCGTTTCCAAATATCTCAACATACATAAAAACCTTTCTAACAATAAATAAATGATGAACAACTATTTGTAAACACTTCAGTCTATTGGTTCATAATTTCTCTCCAATATAATTTAGTACAAATTATGATGAAATGTTGTTTTTTCAGTTTAAAGAGAAGAATGTAAATATGACATAAACATAATGTTTAAACCTGAAGACAAAGTTCCCAAAAACCATTTAACTCCCAGAAAATATGACTAAACTATTTTCCCTCCGATTAATATCACATGATGTTCTGTAGTTATTGATTATAGATCCATGAAATAAAGTGATGATTCTCTAGAAGAGCAGACGAAGCAGCAGTGAGATGATTTAGAAATAATAAGATCAGTTTCTGCAGAAAAGTTAAATGTCATTAAAATACTGATTATCATTTAATGCTGTTTATATCTTTACCTGGAAAAACAATCAATGAAAGTGAAAGCTGATGATCAGCAGGTGACTGTAGTTACAGAGAGACGCTGTCAGGGCTTTACATCATTCACACAGACCAGAACACGGGAAGGTCGGGACGGTTTCACGCTACGACCACGAGGCTCGCCAACTTCCTGAGACGGAAACACGGAACGCCGATGGCATTGATGGTGGAACTGGAGGGAAATCACTGATTGATTCTCAAAAATACGGAACAAAGTTTGTCCGGTATCAGTTCAATATGGAACACATTAATACTAATGCTAAAATGCTCCAGTTAGCCTCGGCTACGTTAGCTGTGGCTAACAAATAGCTTTTAAGGTTTAAACCTTCCTTAAGTCAAGCTAACGTTACATTTTAAAGGTCAGGATCAAATGAACATTAAAGCTGTTTTTTCTTGCTGTAATCATTCCTCCTGTTCATACTGACCTTTAGAAGATCCCTTCAAAAATGTATTTAAAGTTTATCTGAAGCTAATATGAAGCTTCAGCGTCCAAATGAGTCAAATCAAGTAGATATCTTTCAACGTTACAGTCTTTTTAGTGCCAAAGTTCCTCTTTTTGTTACTATACTTCCACCTGCAGCTCAACAGGGAAACACTGTCCGAGGAAACACAAAGAGGGAATTTGATGCTAAAAAGACTGTAAATGTGTCAGATATCCACTTGATATGACTAACTCAGACTGCTGAAGCTGAATAGAAGCTTCACACAGACTTTTAAATGAGGACAGTGGATCTTCTAATGGTCAGTATGAACAATAATTACAGCAAGAAAAACACATTTTCACTGTTTATTTGGGCTCCTGACTGTTGCTTTAAGAACCTTTAATATATAATAATTTGATTAACAGAGAACACTTAGCATGTTAACTGAATATTGCTCCTGTGAATCTTCTTCTTCTTCTTCTCCTTATTATTAAAGTTCTGGTGCTTCTTTGTCCTCCTCGTACACGTCCACTGTCTGATGAAAACCATGAAGAAGAACAACTTCTGCAGCAGCATCACTTCCTGATTACAGATGACCCATCATGGTTGATGTCCACCATGTTGCTGCAGCCTGCTGCTGCCATGTTCAGACCTTCACATGTCCGACGTTGTTTTAGCTGCATGATGTTCTAATATCACAGTATTTATAACAGACTAGTGATGCTTCAGTGTCCTACTGAACACCTCAGAAGCTCTTTTGTTCCAGCAGCAGTCAGATGTTTTAATCAACAGCTGTCAGTCATGTCTAAATGGCTTTTTATGTTGTTATTTATTTGTTGTGTCCTGTGAATGCATCATTTATATTTGCTGTCTGCATGAGTTGATTTGGTGGCAAATGAGTTTCCACTTAATGGATTAATAGAGCTGTCTGATCTAATCTGATCTAATCTGATCTAATCTAATCTAATCTAGTCTAATAACCTTTGACTTTTTATCAAACAACCAGATATTTTCTTATAGGGCTGAGACTAACCATTGTTCTCATTATTGATTCATCTGTTGATTAATTGATATGTTGTTTGGTCCATAAAATGTCAGAAAATGGTGAAAAATGTTGGTGTCAGTGTTTCCCAAAGACGACGTCGTCTAATAAATATCCAGTTTACTGTCACAGAGACTAAAGACACCAGAAAATATTCACATTTAAGAAGCTGCAATCAGAGAATTTGGTCATTTTTTCTTTAATAACGACTCAAAAGAATTAATTGATTTTCAAAATAGTTGCCAATTAATTTAATAGTAAATAATAAAAGAGCTGTTCATCATCTAACACTGCATGAGAATATGAAGTGTTGAACGTGCGTGCGTGTGTGCATGTGTATGTGTGTGTGTGTGTGTGCGTGTGTGTGTGTGTGTGTGTGCGTGTGTGTGTGCATGCATGTGTGTGCGTGTGTGCATGTGTGTGTGTGTGTGTGCATGTGTGTGCGTGTGTGTGCGTGTGTGTGTGCATGCATGTGTGTGCGTGTGTGCATGTGTGTGCATGCATGTGTGCGTGTGTGCATGTGTGTGTGTGTGTGTGTATGTGCGTGTGTGTGTGTGTGCATGTGTGTGTGTGTAAGTCTGTGTGTGTGTGTGTGTGCATGTGTGTGTGTGTGTGTGCGTGCATGTGTGTGTGTGCATGTGTGTGTGTGCATGTGTGTGCATGTGTGTGCGTGTGTGTGTGTGTGTGTGTGCGTGTGTGTGTGTGCGTGCGTGTGTGTGTGTGTGTTGCAGGTTCCTGACCGTTGGTCTGCAGTGTGTCGGCAGCGGCTCATTTATCACTGTAGTCAAACACAGATGATTAATCTGCTGTTGGAGACTCACAGCTGTGAGCAGAGACCCAGGGGGCGCTGTGGAGCTGCGTGTGTGTGTGTGTGTGTGTGTGTGTGTGCATGTAGGTGTGTGCATGTGTGTGTATGAATGCTTACAGTATGACCTCGTCTCTGGCTCGTGTGTCTGTGTTTTGTTTTAATTGAACAAATGCTGCAAATAACAATTAAAACTAACATTAAAGTTACGAGTTTGTTCGTCCGTTCAGACTGAAATGAATCTTTTCTAAACCGTCGTCCAGATTGTGTGAATGTGTAGTCGGCTTGGTGTTGCTGTGGCAGCTTGTTCAGAGTTAAACGTAGTTATCGACCACCTTTCTCAGCTCAAACTGCTGGAATCTGCTGCAATAAACAGAAACAGTACACCGTTTCTTCTTTGTTGGTTTTCTCTGGCTGACTCACTCGTCTGTCGTCTGCACATGCCCAGTAGGAGGAGAATTACTCACTTTGGTGTTTTAATGTGGACGGAGAGTGAGGATGTATAGAGAAACAGCCGTCCATTCAGTCCTGTAGGAACTGCTTGGTTTCAAGCTTCCAGATTAGCTTCGGTGTTGTGCGGCTCATTGAATATGCACAGTAGCGTTTCCCTCCAAGGCCCCGCCCACCACGAGTTCCCGCTCGGCCCGTAGACTTCACATTGCGATGACGTCACACACTTTTAAATCACTTTTTCTCTACTCGAGGAAAAGTTTTACAAATATAAAACCTCCACGGATCAAAAGTTCAGCTGGATGCCAGTAAATCCTGCAGACTGTTATTCTTTAAACTGTTCAAGGACTGAACGGCTCAAAGTTTGAGCTGCAACAATCAGTCGGTTTATTGATAATTGACCACTTTGAGTACATTTTTAATGAAAAAAATGACCAAATTCTCTGATTGCAGCGTCTTAAATGTGAATATTTTCTGGTTTCTTTAGTCTCTGTGACAGTAAACTGAAGATCTTTGTGTTGTGGACAAAATGAGACATTTGAGGACATTTTTCACCATTTTCTGACATTTTATAGACCAAATGATTAATTGAGAAAATAATCATGACTAAGGTCTTTTCTCCAAGTCTATAAAACATGTGGCCGGTCTGCTATGTGAGGTTAAAGAGAAGTGATGAAGTTTGGTTTCGTTGGTTTCGTGTTGTGCTGATAAGACGATGTGAGCATGTTCAGTACTTGTGTAGAAAGTGTGTATAAACGTCCTCCAGAGTCTCCTCAGCGTCGAGGTTTTTTCCAGGAGTTTCTGTTTTTATGATCCGTCTCCACCTCCGCTCGTTCTCCTCGCCCTCGTTGTCTCTGGCAGGTCGCCGGGCAGCGTGCACGCCGAGCCTTCTGGGTAACAGCGAGCAGGGTGAACGTCCTCGGCTGTAAAGGAAAACAAATGGAGCAGAAAAGTATCGGCGCTTCCTGCCTCCTGCTCTCTCTGAACACTGATCCTGGTCCAGTTTCATGTTCTGTTAAATGACACTCGAGGTTCCTCTGTGTGCTCGGCTTTGTTCTGTTTGTTCTGTTTGTGCCGTTGACCTTTTTGCGGGGAAAATGTCTTCACTGTGGTCGTTTGAAGGAAACTCTGCTGAGGCGTCTGGGGAAGACCAGACAAGTTCTCTGAGTCAAACACACACACACACACACACACACACACAGAGAGAGAGAGAGAAGCTGCTTTTAGACAAACATTTTATATGTTCTGACAGTTTTCCATGTCTGAATCAGCCCACCTGCGTCTCTTCCAGCCATGTCAGCAGCAGCAGCGTCTCTATCAGTCCGCCGCTGAAATATCTCAACTACCATCGGATGGATTCCTGTGAAACCTGCTTCACACATTCATGTTCCTCTCAGGATGAACTGTATCATCTGGTCAACATTATAATTTGTCCACCAAATACCTTCAAAACTAACAACAATCCCATCAGCCTCAGCGGTACTTTGTGTTTACTGCTAATTAGCTAATTTTAGCATGTTGAACATTATACCTGCTAAATATCAACATGGCAGGATTATCACTGTTAGCATGTTAGCGTTTAGCTGTAGACTAGTCTTGTTTTATTAAAGCTCATGTTCATAGGCGCCTGCTTATGCTTTCAAATGGGGGAGCGAACTTGGAAAGATACATAATTTGGGGGGCGTTTCTCCACCATCTGACCTCTCAGATTAAGTCAAGAAACAGCCGCCTGCACTAGTCCAGATTATATAGATTGAGGATATGTATATAACAGTAAATGACGGGGTGGATCAGGACAGGAAATGATTAGTAGAAGAATGACTATTTCATAGTTACGGTGTGGGAGGAGAGGGAGCAGCGTGGATGTGAATACATTACAACATAATAGATTTATGTGTTCAGCAGTGTTATCAGTTGTGAGTTTGTTTTGCACTACGTGTGGCGTGAGAGTGAGTGAAACATGTCGGTTGAGTCTCAGGGTCGATGTGTGAGAGTTAGCAGCTCCGTTAAAAACCAAGTTACACTTCAAATCGCCGACTCTGATTCGGCTCCTTCACCAACTTAGTAGAATCCTGTCTGATCAGCTAGCTAACGTTAGCTAACGTTAGGTGGGCCTGCTAGCAAAGTTAGCTAACGTTGACGTTTAAGCAACAGTACTGAGTCAGACTCATGGATGTATAAAGAGAACTGGATACAGCGTCGGAGGCGGGGCCTCGTTCACTCCTATGAAAGTTGCTCAGTGCCGCATGAAGCAAAAAAAAAATCGGTATGAAAGTACCCGGATCTTCCGCCTTGTGCGGCCCATAGAGCGAGCGCACTGGTGACTTTCACTGGCCGAGTCGGCTACTTCCGGTTTAGCCCTCCAGCTAACTTGAACGGGGATAAAACAATTCAATCATATGACTCTTCTAGGCTTTTGAAATGTGATCGGACCAAACAGATTTAATTCTGATAGTGAGACGAGTCATTTCGTGGGTTGTGATGCTCAGAAAAATGTATCCGCTGATTTACAGACGTCTCTTTCACAGTGTAAGTTTGTGGGAAAAAGTCTTTTTGGGTCAGTGTGCATCACGTGATGTTGTAATTACACGGTTTGGCCGCTATGTCAAATTTGTTTTAAAGCCCGGCGCTCTTCCTGTATCCAGCTCTCTTTAGACATCCATGGTCAGACTGTAAATGCGCGGCGCTAACCAAGCTAGCAGCTAATGCTATGGTCGGCTCCACCGTCTCATCCAAACACGGTCACTTCTGGCTCCAAAAATCAAAGAAGGTCAAATCCAAGATGGCGTCGGCGTCCATATGGTCGCTACCAGCTGCCATCTTTGTTTGGGTCAACTTCAGAAACAGATTAAAAATCTTTTTAGTTTTTCATCCTGACGGTTTCAGAACAGCAGTTTGTTTCAAACATCAAGTAATGATGGAGGCTTTATTAGCTCTTTGATTCCAATATAAATGTAATTTAATTGTTTTATAATCTGTTTATATTCTGTGTGTCACATTCATACGTATATCTGCAGACTTCTACCTTCATGTAACACTGAACTTTATGTTTAAATTGTATTTCTTTGTAGAGAACAATAAAGTTAAATCTAATCTAATGCAGTTTGCTGCTGATAATGATATATATATATATATATAATTGATCCAAACAGTTTGATGAGTTCAGCGTTTTGTTTTCTGTTCTTTTTACTGTGAACTGATTAATATTTGGTTCAGTAAATGATGCACAAAATACCGAGTTAACAGTTAAATTAGTTTTATTAGTTATTTGAAAGACAGTTTGGGAGGTTTATCAGGATAAACTGTCGGATCGTATTACTTCTTTTCTCTCTACACTTTATTTTTAATGTTTTCCACATAAAAGCAGGATGAGTGAGAATCTGCAGCTCATCCAGGATTCAGCTGCCAGGTTTCTAACTAAGAGAGAGAAGATATTATTATTATTACTGCTTCTGCTCTGGCTCCTGCTCAAGTTGACTTTAAAGTGCTTTTACGTGTTTTTAAAGCTGTGAACGGGTCAGGAACAGTCCACATCATCACCGTCCCAGCGAGCCTGCAGCTCCTCTGCTGCTCTTTTACAGGCTGGAAAATAAAATAAAAAAAAAAAAACTGGTGATGCTGCTTTTTAAAAAAAACTTTTCCACAAAATGATAACAGCTAAACTAACAGCTACAAACACATTAATACAATCATTTAATCAGCTGTTTCTAATGACATTTTACTGTTTTATCCACATATCTGGTTTGATGTTTCTTTCTTTCTTCTTCTGTGGTTTTATTGGTTTTTTATTTGTCTTTGTCATTTGCAGGTGAAACACTTTGAACTGCAATGTTTGTATAAAATGTGCTACACAAATACATTTTTTAATATTATTATATTAAATATGTTATTTGAAAGCATATATAAAAGCATTTATGATGTTCTATGTAATGATCTTTTGTTTGTGTGTATATATTACTGGAAGATGCACGTTTTATAAAATAGTGACGTCTTTTAATCACATATTTGATATGATACAGAAATATTAAACTAACTACATGAGACACAAACTGGAGTTTTCAACGTAAACACAGAGAAATGTTAGAGACGTTCATCATCATCTCAGTCTGAAGCTTCTGTGTGTTTAATTGAAGAGAAGAAGCTGCTTTGTTATTCAGCAGCTAAATGAATGCGATCAAACAGAGAAGCTGCGGCCGCAGGGTCAAACACATGCACATATTAGCATGTTGGGATGCTGGTTAAACACGGACGGCGAGCAGCCAGAAGAACACGTTATATAATTGTGTCTGTGAATCTAATTAGAGGACGTATCACAGTCTGATATCAGCTAACGAAGGCGGCGCTCAGTCGGATGATGAATGGGACGCGTCGCGTTAAAACATGATAAATCGGACTCTCTGGACATCAGAAACACGTCGGCTGGCTGGAGCGCCGTCCGAGTGTGGGATTGTGGGTAAATGAGACCTGAGCAGCTCAGTCTGTGGGTGGAGGGGGGGGGAAGTTGTGTGTGGAAATCACAGGGGCCGAAAAGCATACAGAGCTGAAATGTCAGGCCCCTGAAGAGGGGCCCCCGTCTGACAGAGCGCCGAATAAAACACAGAAGAAGAAGAGCAGCTCGGCGTCGCTTTCATGTAGAGACACAGAGACGGAAATAACAGACTGCAGCTGAATATCTGATAATATTATAGAAATAACTGATAACCTGATTCATTTAATGACTGACTGAACATTTAACATGTTCTGGTTTAAAGCTGCAGTTTATTAACATATAATAGTTCAGATAACTGATCCATCCTTTCTTAAAGTGGTCTTATGTATGTAATACATATATATATATATATATATATAACAATAACATTTTCATAATGAAAATGACAGTTTTAATGATTAGTCGATGGACAGAAAATTAATCAGTTTTTAATTTTTTGAGCAAATTTGCTGGTTTTAGCTTCTCAAACGTGATTTAATGATGATCTTTGTTATAAATGATCTTTTAGACTGTTGAGGAGATTTAAAGATGATAATCATTGACTGTATTTTCACTGTTTTTTGACATTTTATAGATAAAGTGATTAATCAAGGTAATGATCAGTAGATTAATTGATAATGAGCTCTAAATGTGTCCTTCATAAACCAACCTCAGAGGAAAAGTTCAAATGTTATTTTTTACTTTTCAAAGATGTCGTCGTGATCACAGACGTCTTCGGTCTGTTTGATTTAAATCTGATATTTGGACAAACTGACTTCACACATGTTGAAATATTGGATTTAAAGTCACAGTGAAACAGAAGTTAGAGTGTAAAATGAATATCTGAGAGGTGTAAAGTTAAATCAGATCTTCACACTGTGATACTACGACCATCAGACTGGTTTTATATGACGGGTACCGTTAGCTTGTTGTACCGAAAAGCTGTTGTGTAGCAAAACAAATGAACACGTGAATCCACATCTTTGGTTGTCCATCCTACCTGGAGAAGAACGGATCCAAAAAGGAGAATTTAAAGCTTCAAATTATCCGGAGACGAGATACGGAGGGAAAGTTACCCAGTGTCTCAGAAGACGAAAACATGAAGATACAACCTGCTGCTGGACGAACATCACGTACTTACTGTTAATGAGAGCAGAGGTAGATACAGGGTGTGTTTAGCCTAGCTTAGCACAAAGACTGGGAGCAGGGGGAAACTGTTAGCCTAGCTTAGCACAAAGACTGGGAACAGGGGGAAACTGTTAGCCTAGCTTAGCACAAAGACTGGGAACAGGGGGAAACTGTTAGCCTAGCTTAGCACAAAGACTGGGAGCAGGGGGAAACTGTTAGCCTAGCTTAGCACAAAGACTGGGAGCAGGGGGAAACTGTTAGCCTAGCTCAGCACAAAGACTGGGAGCAGGGGGAAACTGTTAGCCTAGCTTAGCACAAAGACTGGGAGCAGGGGGAAACTGTTAGCCTAGCTTAGCACAAAGACTGGGAGCAGGGGGAAACTGTTAGCCTAGCTTAGCACAAAGACTGGGAGCAGGGGGAAACTGTTAGCCTAGCTCCGTCAGAAGAGATAAAGTACACAACAACTGTGTGTGTGATCTCACAACCAACCAGAAACAACAGAAGAAGAGAAATCAGATTAAAAGTTTTATATTTTATGGACAAACTGCTGATATAAAAACATTAATTATAGAGAATAATTTATTGTAATTTCCATCCTGAAACACTCTGTATGAGCTACCAAACCACAAAGTCTCGACCAAACTAAACATGATTCATCAATATCTGGTGTTCCAGGATGCAGAGAATATAAAATATATGAAGGTTATTTCTACTATCTGTTCTATATTTGTTTTCTTTCAGAGCATTAATTTTGTTAAGTTTTAATATTCAGATTTCTGACTCAGAATAGTGTCACATGGTTTCTGAAGCTGCAGAACAAACAGATTCAATCTGAGACGACGTGATGAAACAGATTAAAAACTCTGAGATCTTAAGATGTGTGTGTTTGTGTCTCCCTGCTCGTCGACTGTCAGGCTCGCAACCTTAATGACACACAGCGACACTTAATGCTCCCACCAAGACAGTGATTATCACCGCTGTAATCCTGCAGTTCATTAGTCCCCCCCCCCCCTCAATAATTAAGTTGGAGAAGTGCCGGGCTCCGGGGATCATCCTCCTCCTCCTCCTCCTCACTAATGCACACATTAACCGTCAGACCTTCTTTAAAGGTGTTCAGGATCTGGTCTGGTCCCGAGGAGGATTTTAGGTGGGGAGGGGTGTGTGTGTGTGTGGGGGGGGGGGGGGGGGGGGGGTCAGTCTTCACCTGACTTGTTGGTTTTATGGGCGTATCGATCAGGTCGACGTTAACGAGCAGACGGGTTGTTTGCTTAATTGAACGTCATGTTGCTGAAGGGGAGTCGAGTTTTAAACGCTCCCTGATGTTCACAGAGAAACATCAACACTGATCATATCTGGAACCGTCTGAACTTTCACTTATTAACAACTCAAAGTAAAAGTGCTCAAATGTTAAAGAAAAAGCAGCCGAACATGAACTTTAAAATACAAAAAGAGTCAGTTTAACCCTGAATCACTCGTCTTTGGTTCATTTAATTTCTGTCAGATTGTCTGATGTCATGTCTTGTCAGAAATCTTGATTGTCTATATACATATATATATATATATATATATGTATATAGACAGTGTTGGGCAGTAAGTGCACCTTAATATATAAATGATTTTTTTCAGTAACTGTAGCTTAAAGCACGTTTTCTCAGTTTTTCAGTGGGGAGTTACACAGACTGATATGTTTTTTCCTTTAAATATCTTTGAATTCATTTAAGATTAAACAGATTTGCAGCAGTGTTGAAGACTATCTGAGGAGGAAATGACATCAACACAAAGCGTTTGTGTTTGTGAAGATCGAACCTGTTCTGCTCACCGAGGCTAAAACTGGAATTAAAACATGAAACTTTCATCTGTGGAAGGTTTGATTTACATTAGCAGCCGTGGTTTTAATGCGTCTCCTCATGTGGGGGCAGGATTAGATGCAACAAGGTTATATTATAATAATTGGGATTTTTTTTTTTTTAATCTACAGTAGATTTGTGAAAGTTTTGATTAGTTAAAACTTTCATCAGGAAGCCAAATATGTTTCTCTGCAGGGCCAGATTTGGTCCACAGGCCGCTATTTGCCCACCACTGGGGTAGTAGATTACAGTTTGAAGTTCAGTAATCAGATTACAGTTACTAATCCCAGTAATGCTCCGTTACTTTTACACGTTGGGGTCGACGTGTTCGCTGCCTGACGGGATTAACGGAGGGTTGATATCAGCTGACAGACGCTCTGATGTTTCTTATTCACATGTTGTGTGTTGTTAGCCTGCGCGCTAACGTTAGCCACAAGTACGCCTACATTCAGGAGTCACCTGACACTGGTTCAGTTCAGAGTTCAGGTCACTGACGCTACGCTAACGCTAGCTACAGGACAGTCAGTAAGAGATGCCGATATTTCCAACTCATTGTGGCCGATACTGATATATGTACATAGTTTTTTCCAGCTGGTTGAGGAGACTATTATACATGCAGCATAGATTATACTAAATATGATCAAGAAAGACAATATATGAAGGAAGAACTCAGGAAGACTGGACTTCAGGAGCTCAGCATTAAAACTTGAATGAAGCTGTCAGGTGGGAGCAGCAGTAGAGTTTTCATTGAGTTTATTAGACAGACAGGATTAATGTGTAGGATGTTATCCACGGTCAGGCGGCGGAGGGGAGGGCGACATATCGGCCTCTCACAATCAGCAGAATCCGCCGATGCTGATATTTCATTTTAGAGCTTTTATCGGGCGATACCGATGACTGTTTCCTGCTAGTTAAACCACAAACGTCTCATTTTCTGTTTCTATATGTTAAATACAGAAGCTGCAGCATGTTGCTGAGTGACAACAGTAAAGTAACGAGTGATATAACGTGTTACTTTTGCTGCTGACTGAGTGATGTAATTATGTTCACAATGACTAATATGTAAAGTATTTTCCACACAACTGTGCCTCCATGTTTTTAATTCTTTTCTTCTTAATCTGTATAAATAGTAGAATTACACGAAGTAACACTAACTTCCTCTCTTGTTGTTGACATTGTTGAGGACGCCGCCGTCTTCTTCAAATATGACACTGAAGCTTTAACACGTTCCTGCAGTGTGAGAATAACAGTTGCCGGTTTTGTGTTTGTGCAGAAAGGAAGATTAAAATCATAAAAACAGACAGTCTGCACAGATTAAACCTGCATTCACTGATGTTTAGTCCACTAGTAGTGAACACAACTCTGACATATCAGCTTATAAACTGATATTTAGTTGATATTTATTTATTTCAGTTGTTTATTTCCACATCCAGCAGTGATGGAGCAACATTATCATTCATCTGGAGTCGTGTTTGTGTCCACCTGGTGAATGTGAGTCCAGTATCAGCTGATGATTCTCTGTAGGTTCATCACTACCAGCCACATTACACACTGTCACTGGAGACATTATTATTATTATTATAATTTAATTGTATAAACATGAAAACGAGCAGTTATTTATGTGTTTATTTATTGTGGATTTTTTTTGTGAATGCAGTTTGTGGTGACGGTGAAGACAGAGGGAGCTGGAGAGAGAGAGGAAGAGGACGGTTTCCCTCGGTGAGGTTCATGTCTGGACCCCCGAGCAGTGCTGAAATACAGGAACACACACACACACACACACACACGCACACACACACACACACACACACACACACACACACACACGGTCAGTGAAATCTGTAAACATTATGAGAGAGCCGGACTCTGTTTCTGCCTCTGAGGACTCGCTGCTCTCATGCATAATGCAGACGCAGAGTTTGACCGCTGGCCTGCAGCTGATTGGCCGTCTCGGGGTCGGGGTGGGGGCGTGGGGTGGGGGCGTGGGGGGGGGGCGAGGCGTCCATCTCTAGCAGCACTGGATGACTGACTGACTGCTCGGACCTCCCAACAGACCCCCCACCACCACACACACACACACACACACACACACACACTGACGGATCAATGCAGGTGGACCGAGCTGCTGCTGCAGGATTATTTGACCACATCGACTCCATTTTCACTTTCTTTGTTCACATGAGGACGAAGATGAAGAGATGAAACCTCAAATCTCACTTTGTTTGTTTCTCTCATGCAGAATGGATTTTTATTCTCCATCAGGTAACACAGACAGCGCCCCCTAGAGGCCACACAGTCCATCACAGACACACTCTGAGCAAACAACACTGAATTTCACCACAAGTGGAGCTGAAATGTAAAGTTTGTAAACAGCAGGACAACTGGTGAGAAATTACATCAAAATGTATTTTATAAATCAAAACTATGACATTTGACAAACATCCAAACTCATAGATTATAAATAAAAAATGTAAAATATAAGTAATTTTTAGTTTATACACCAAAAGTACAAGACATGAACTCCAAAATTGTACCCACGATGGCATCAGACTGAGTAAAGAAACCAAGACATCCTTCTCCATGGCAACGCCCTCCAGCTGCTCCCGGGGGACCCCGAGGCGTTCCCAGGCCAGGAGAGATATGTAGTCCCTGCAGTGTGTTCTGGGTCTGCCTCGGGGTCTCCTACCAGCTGGATGTGCCTGGAACACCTCCAGAGGGAGGCGTCCAGGAGGATCCTAACCAGGTACCCGAACCACCTCAGCTGGCTCCTTTCAATGTGAAGGAGCTCCTCACCAGATCTCAAAGGCTGAGTCCAGACACTCTCTGGAGGAAACTCATTTCGGCTGCTTGTATCCGTGATCTCATTCTTTCAGTCACTACCTAAAGCTCGTGACCACAGGTGAGGGTTCGAATGTAGACCGACTGGTAAATTAGGGGTTTTGCCTCAAGTGGCTCAGCTCTTTCTCCACCACGACTCTCCAGTAAAACACCCACATTACTACAGAATCTGCGTTGTTCCTCCTGAATCAAAGGTTCGACCATCGGCCGGAGCCTCCTTTCCAGCACTCTGGCACTACCCTGGTCAGCTAGTCCACAGGCGCTGTCCCCGATCTCCATGTGACACGGAAGAGGTGTGCCAGCCATGAAAGCCCGATAATGTCCGGAGCCCTCAGCATCTCAGGGTGAATCTCATCCACACCCGGCGCCTTGCCACTGACGAGTTCAGAGACGTCTGCCAGAGATATGAGTGAGGCCTCCCCTGCATGTCGGTCAGGTTTAGGAGATCCTCAAAGTGTTCCTTCTACCACCCGACAATGTCCGCAGGCAAGGTCAGCAGCTCTCCACCCCTGCTGAAAACAGCCTGGGCTAAGCCCTGCTTCCCCTTCCTGAGTCATCTGACGGTTTCTAGAACTCCTTTGAGGCCAACTGAAAGTCTTCTCCATGGCCTCCCCGAACTCTTCCCACTCTCAGGTTTTTACTTCAGCAGCCTTCCGTACCTGTCTGCTGCTTCTGGAGACCCCTGGGCCAGCCAGACATGAAAGACCTCCTTCTTCAGCTTGATGGTCTCCTTCACCGCAAGTCTCCACCAGCGGGTTCTTGGGTTGCCGCCCCGACAGGCACTGATGAACTCTGAGCAGCAGCCGCCTCCACAACTGAGGTCTTGAACATGGCTCCTTGGTTTCCTTGGTTTCAGCCTCCCCTGGGATGCCTCCCCTCCAGAGTTGGGAGTTGAAGACCTCACGGACAGGAGCGTCCACCAGATGTTCCCAGTCCACCCTCAGCGTCCCCCGCCACCTGATCCAACCATGTCTTAAGACGTGCAGCCACAGATCTGATGACACAAGTACAAAGTCGATCATCAATCTTTGGTAGCAGGTCCACTTATGAACAACCTTATGCTTGAACATGGTGTTAGTTATGGTTAATCCTCGGCCACTCGGTTCAGATCAGGCAGGTCGTTCCTCCCAGTCACACCCCTCAAGGTTTCTCCGTCATTGTCCACGTGAGCGTTTAAATCCTCCAGCAGAACTATGGACTTGCTGGTCCAAGCTCTCTCCAGGTCCCCACCGAGAGACTCCAAGAAGGCCGGATACTCCGTTTATACAGAGAGATATCTGTACACACATACATGCACATAAACATATGTGCACATATTTACACGCATACGTAGACACGCTTACATACTGGTGTTATATCAACCGTGTGTACAGTAAAACAGTATTATTGAATATCAAACAATTCATTTATATTTGTTATATTATTTATAAAGTTTTTTGGAATTTCTAAATTGAACTACACGGTTAAATCATCAAGATAAAAAAAACAAAAAACACTTATTTATTAGCTTTTTCTGAAGCTTTCAACTGCATCTCATGGTCTTCCAGAAAAAGCATGTGGCCCTTGAGTCAAATCTAATCAAACCCTTTTATATTCCTTGAAGATTATACTACAACTTTTTTTTTCTATTTCAATGTGCTTATTTATTTTATGTTTTATTATTATTTTATGTAGAATCCAGTGATTAATGAGACAGGTGGGTGGATGTTGATACTATTATCTAATATTGTAATAATAATTTCTTTCTTACAGTAACTCCTGTTTGAGCCTCACAGAGTTCTTGTGCATTATGAATAATGTCAACAGTGATGCAGATCTCACACTCACTCACAGAAGAGCCCTCATCTGTATATTCACAGCGGTCTGTACAAACCTTCATTTCCTTGTTTAACTTCCTTTTTATCTTTTCTTCCTCCAGTTTGCTTTGAAAACGAGCGCCGAGGTTCAGAGGCCAATTCCAACATTTCTTTTTCCTTTTTTTCCATTTTTAATGGAGACGTGCGGTCATGATTTATTCAAATGACAAACCTCTCCTTTCTCTCTTTTTCTTTCCTGCGGTATTAGTCACTGGGTGCTAATGTCAGATTACTTTACTAGCCATTGTGCTCTTGATAAATGACTGAGACAGGCAGTAAAAAATAGATCAAAACCACTGGGATGAGAGAAAGGAGGGGAGGAGGAAGGAGCAGAGAGGCTGTTAAATCATTTCCCTCCGCCGCCCGACAGCCCTCGGAAAATGCCACCCATTATTCGTGTGCCGTGGCTAATCAAAGCTTCCAGAGTGATTAGAGAGAGGAGACGCGGCAGCAGCAGCAGCAGCTCCTTCTTCCTCCCACCTTAACAAGCCATTATCACTCCAGCTGAACCGCCGCCGCCGCCGCCACCGCCTCGCCACGCCGCCTTACTGGGTGAAATATGGAGCACTTCACCGCGCTTGCTATATCACAGGGCAGAGCGCAGGGCGGCAAATTGTGTTATTAGCCCCCTAAATATGTAATTAAGGAATTTTCTGAAGGAGCTGAGTACAAAGAGCCACTTTAGACGAGTGACAGCGAGAGCAGGACGTCACCTCGGGATCAAAAAGCAACAGAACAACATGAAAAAAGTTTGATTTGTTTGATTAAATTCACACATTAATTAGTAGCAGTTCTATATAAAGTAGAAACTGAAGGTGGATTACAGACGGGGGACAAATTAAAGGAAAAACCAACACAGAGTGTCACCAGAACAGTTTCAATGTGGTTTATTTCCACAATAAGTCAAGTAAATATAAATAATATAAAATAGAAATTTACAAAAAATTATATGTAAAATATAAACTACACAAGTCAAACAGGTGGTTTGATCATGTGACTCCAGAACAACACATGACAACGGCGTTTTCTAATCTGGCGTCTTCATCGGCAGGATGACATCATCACTGTTAATCAATAATGATGTTTGATGATGTCACAGCGCTGTGGTTCAGGTCTGGGTAGGTTTAGTAGAGATCATGGTGGTCGGGGGTTAAAACGGGTCACTTGAAACATGTTTAGTACTTCCTCAAAGTTCATCGTCATGGCAACGGTAAACACCAATCGTAGTTAAGGTTTTTTTAAACTGTCCCGACTCACTTGTTGGAAACAGGAAGTGAACAGTTGTCTCCTGAAGCCACTTTTTACAGGTTAGTATCTAACTCGCCTCCTGATGTGGACATTTCCTCCTTATAGTGACGTCATCTGAACTGCACCTCGTCTCATAATTACTACAGCCGATAAATGGCGTCTGTTACTGGGGAGGACACTCTCATTCCAAAATAAGAGTTCATGGATGGATGTGGTGGGTTTATTAAATATTCATGGTAGAATCTGAGAAACCTCATCATAAATCTGAGTCAAATGATGAGATACTGAGTAAAATTTAACTTAAAAATGTAAAAAAAAATTGATATCACAGTGAGATAGAAGCTAAAACATTTTACTTTGAAAATCAAAACTGAAATAGCAACGTCAAGTTAAAAACAAGTAATTTTAAACAAAGTCAAACTTTTTAATATTTTAAGTTAAAATTCTGAGATACTAAGTTGTTTTTTTTTTTTTACTTTGTAGGTCAAATTTGGAGACAGGAAGTAAAATTATTTACTTTCAAAGTAAAACACTGTGACACTGGACAGTGAAAAGTTTGACAGTCAAAGTCAAAGTCTGGAGATAATAAATCAAAAATGTCACTTTTAAAGTGAAAATTTTTGATATTCTTACTTTGTGATTTAAAATTACGTCACAAATTTATTTTCACTTAATCAAAATGTTTAAAGTTTTACTTTGTAATGTTCATTCAGTCATAATATCAAAGTGTTGGACAGAAACAACAACATCCTGGTGATTTAGAGTCTTATAATAGAGGAACTAGAAGTATAAAGTTTGACCTGATGGTGGCGCTACAGGGAAGGTCGTGTGTTCATCCTCTGGAGAGACTTCAGGACAGTGATGTTAGTTTCTCTTTGTCTTTACTTTACATTAGAGACAGTTGATGTACTTCAGCTTTCAAGCATGAGATGCGTCTGTAAAACCATCTTCTGTATCTTTTGTTTTTCTTCTTCTTCTCGTTTTAGAACCAAACAGCTGAATTATTTACGGCGAGGGTCGGAGCAGAGCTCTGTGCTGCAGCGACACTAAACTGAACATATCTAAGTGAAGAACAGTGTCTGTTAGTGCACCAGAGTGTGAAGAAAACAATCTGTCTTCTAGAAAAGACACGTTTTGGAAAACTTGAGGTCGTTTGTTTGTAACTTTTTAATATATTATTATTGTTTTTCTGATTGCTGCAGCTCAGTACGTTTGCAGGAGTTTATATCCTGCACGTCATGTTAATTGCACTCAAATGAGTCGTCTCCGGCTTCTTATCCTTCCTGCAGAGATCATCAGTAAGAACAGACCTGCACAGATACAACAGGATCCGGTTTGATGTGTTTGGAGCTTAAATACCAGAAAAATGTCAAAGTTTTTGAGCCACAAATTTGCAAAATGAAGGAACAAGTCTCAGATATCTTGTGAAGTGAATATTCAGGTGAGCGCTTCCTGTCAGGAGCAGATGTGTGTGTGGGGGGGCGGAGCCTAGTAACACCTGTTCAGCAGGTAAGACACCTGGCACCTGTTGTTGTGACTCTCAGCGCCATGGCAACGGCAGACAGCTGCATCCCAAACTATGAAAGTTTCAGTAATTAAGAGTCAGAGTAGTTTTCATCATGTTGACATTCACCTGGTGCAGGTAAGGAGGTGTGTGTGTGTGTGTGTGTGTGTGTGTGTGTGTGTGTGTGAGCTGTATTTATACATATATATATTATACTTATATCAACTTGTTTGTGTAAGAAAACTAGAAAATTCTTCACAGTTTATCCTCTAGAGGGTCGATATTTATGTATAGAACATAATTAATCTTTCACATAAAATACAGTGTAAACACAAGACAACATAAGTTCTTTTGATATATTTTATATGTCATAATTTTTCTTTAATATAATATAATAGTGCAGATTAATCAAGTGGATATCAACTTGTGTATCACTGCAATATGCAACATCCTGCCGTTGATAAGAAGAGGAATAAAGAGTGAAGGTTAACGTCTGCTGTGTGTTAGACGTTGTTGTAAGAAAGTCACATGACAAGAAGAAGTTTTTTGCAAAACTAATGTTTAAATCTAACGTCGTCTGATGTCATCAGCATGTTAACATGAACGTCTTGATGAAGGGTTTGGTTGCTAACGTTAGCATCATCGCAGCTGCGAATCCGTCTGTCGTTTAAGTTATTTTCATCTTGCCAGACGTCAAAGGACATAAAATGTGCAAAGTCTTTCATTTGTCTGAGTTTTTCTTTCACACTAAACGTTTTTAGGGAGTTTTATCTGTTACCTGATGAACATTTCAGAACCTGAAGGATCTTCATCTCTTCCTGATGGCGGTCGTGGGGTCGTCGGACCTTCTGAAATCATTGGGATTAGTTCTTTAGTAAAGCAGACTGTTCTATAACCGTCTGATAGTTGTTGAGAAACAGACATCAGCCTCCAGAAAGCGACATCACCGCTATGACTGACAATCCAACCTTTAAAAATAGATCATATTTAACCCTGACACTCAGGTTCTCCAGCGGAGAGAGCATCCTGGTCATTAATGTTCATTTTGAGGTGAAAAACTCCATATTACAGCGTTAATGTGGCCTTGAACAGTCTTGTTATCAAAGCTCAGAGAAGAGAAATGTTGCCGGGTCATTATCATGGACGACCACCTCTCAGAGATGAGAGAGTCGACTCTCGGTTTCCCCTCGATGGCAATTAGACGAGTGTGATGGGATGAACTTCACTGTTTTAGCCGAGAGCGAAAACTCTGCTGTCAGGCTGCTGCTGACAACCAGACGAGAGAGGAATCAAATAAATCTGCAGCTCGGCTCCGTTTAATCCACTCTGAGAGACACAAATACTGAAGGAAGGAGCTTTTACTGCAGTACAAATATCAGTACTACAACAGAGAAATACCTTTAAAACTATTCTACTATTATTATGTGTGACGTGTTCCTTTATTAGCATGAACACACACACTGGAGTTTAGAAATACTCACAATGTGGATTCATCCGCCGCTGAAAATAGTCCCCAACAAACAGTGAAAACTGTTGTTTTTAATAAGCTGTTTAAAGGAAGTGAAACTGTTTATATGTGATACATCATCTTCAGTATGAAACACAAAATAACACCAGACACATAATTAAAAGTCTTCAGTAACAGCAAACATTTTTCAGTTTTATTGTTTTATTCTATTTTGGTTTATTCTGCTCTATATGTACATGTTATATATATATATAATAATAATAATAATAATAATAATATATATATAACACTTGTTTTAATTATTTCTTCTTTGATTCTGAGAAAGAAAGTTTTACTGGTCAGTTTTTGATTACAGAAGGAAAAGAATCGAGTTGTGACGCGTTGGACCAAGATTAATGCTGTGTGTGTGTGTGTGTGTGTGTGTGTGTGTGTGTGTGTTTGTGTCTATGTGTGTGTGCGTGTGTGTGTGTGTCTTTGTGTGTGTGTGTGTTTGTGTCCGTGTGTGTGTCTTTGTGTGTCTATGTGTGTGAATTTTTATAACTCACCTTGTTTAAATGTTATTAAGCCGTAAAGTTCTGCATAATGAAGGACATGGCTGCTTTGAGTGACAGGTCCGCCAGCCGCTAGGTGGCTTGTTTCAGCCATTCGGCCCCGCCTCTTTGCCCATTTTTGATTGGCTGGGAGTTAGGCAGCGTCACGCACTGCCAAGATGGCGACGGCCGGAGCGGCTCGCTTTGAGCTTCAAAACCGCTCTTCAGAAACCAACGGGTGACGTCACGGTAACTACGTCCATATTTATATACAGACTATGATCTGAGTGTTTAGATTTACATTCACATCGTCAGTGAATTCCTTCATATGTTTCATTTCTTTGTCTATATTTCCTTCGTACAGTCAATATTTCATTTCAAGTTTAATATCCATTTCATTACTGTTCCATTCTGTAAATAGATTTTAACAATTTAATTTTAATATTACTTTATTTCATTATTATTACTTGTGTCTGTTTTTATTCCTCTGTGTTTCTGTGTTGTGTTTTTTTTGAGAGATTCTCTGTATGTTTGCATTTGGTAATAAAACTGATTCTGATTGGATGAGCTGCTGTCAAAAGATGTCCAGCGTTGTGTAAACATTAGCTTACAGCCTCTGCTCTAGTAAGATACTGTAATATAACAGCTCACATAAACAACATGCAACTATAGCAACCACCATAGCAACGACAGAAAGCCTGAAAACATCTTTGTAATAACTAACAAACTAAACATCATTTACATTCACTGAACCAAGACTATCAAAATAAAATGCACATTTCTGGCTAGAAAAGTCATCACAATGCATATTAATGCTGAAACTTAAAATCTTAAAATGTTGCATTTTCCACTGAGATTAAAGGAATGGCAGCCATTTTTGTTTTTGTTTTGAGCAGACACTGGTGACGTGGACGCATGCCAATAAAAAAAGAACAAACGTAGACGTTCACAGTTTTAGAGCCGTTATTTTGAAAGTACGTGTGGATCATGGTAGCTGTTATACATTTGACTGTGAGTCTGAGCTGAAGACACGGCTGGAGGAGCTCTGAGGAGACTCTCTGCTGCACAAACTGCCAATAAGTTGTTCATTATTTACCTCTCAGCTGAGGGCAGAGCTGCTGCCAAAAAAACAATCCTGTGCCAGAAAGTTTCCAGTTCACGTCTATCGGGGATAATAGTGCTAATAATGAAAAACCGTCTCGTTCCTGCAGCCGACACTCTGACATACATGAAATCTGTTTGATAAGGTTTGTAGAAGCTGCTGCAAATATAATTAATAGCAGTATTTCTTTTTTTTTTAACATTTCTCTCTAGATTAAAATTTTAAAATTGCCTCTAAAGCAAAGTGGATCCATTATTTCTGTCCGAACAACAACCCTTAAAGTCGAAGGATCACCTCACACTCTCCAACTGTTGCCTGTAAACGTCTGAACACACCAGGATTTAAAATGTAGAAAGTTTGCAGTAATTTGATTCGCTTTCAAAGGAATCGTAGCGACCGGATTCACTGATGGAAGAAGAGTTCTGAGTTTAACTTTCGGTAACTTTTACTCCTAATAAACCATCTTCACCTTTGAGGGTACAGAGAGTCCAAAATGTAAGAAGCTACCGTAGCTAATTAGCTGTGATGCTAACATCCAGTTTTATTGAAGGTCAGTTAGCAAACTCGTTATCTCAGAGAGCTTTTCCCTCCTCAGTAACTTTTTATTGAATGAAAAGCGGCAGTAAAAAGTTACTAAGTATGTTTACTCAAGTACTGAAGTACAGTTTTGAGGTATTTGTACTTTACTTGAGTATTTCCATGTGATGCTACTTTCTACATTTCAGAGGGAAATATTGTACTTTCTACTCCACTACATTTATTTGACAGCTTTAGTTACTTTTCAGATGAAGATTTGACACAATGGATAATATAACAAGCTTTTAAAATACAACACATTGTTAAAGATGAAACCAGTGGTTTCCAACCTTTTTGTCTTTTGACGTCTTACAAAAAGCAGTGTGTAGTCGGGGTCACATTTCACATGTCTATGAGTTGTTAACAGCTCCACCAAATAGTGATTTTTCCCTCTAAACTTCTCACATGCTTTCATTTCAATAAATGTTCAAATGATCAAATATTTCAGCAAAAATCAAAGATTAGAGAAAAAGTCCAAAAACTGAAAACAGATTTGTGTATCAGAACTTTGTTTTTTCTTCTTTCCTCTCCCATTAATCATCTCACCACCCCTCAGATTTATCTGCTGACCCTTTGGAGGGGCCCGACCCCTAGGTTGGGAACCACTGGACTAAACTAGCTAACTGTATATAAAGTAGTGTAAACTAGCTCCACCTCCAGCAGCTACAACAGTAACATGCTGCTCTAACACTGATGCTTCACTATTAATAATCTAATGATGTCATATATAATAATATATCAGTCAGAGGGACCAAACCACTACTTTTACTGCAATACTTTAACTACATCAAGCTCATAATACTTATGTACTTTTACTGCAATACTTTAACTACATCAAGCTCATAATACTTATGTACTTTTACTGCAATACTTTAACTACATCAAGCTCATAATACTTATGTACTTTTACTGCAATACTTTAACTACATCAAGCTCATAATACTTATGTACTTTTACTGCAATACTTTAACTACATCAAGCTCATAATACTTATGTACTTTTACTGCAATACTTTAACTACATCAAGCTCATAATACTTATGTACTTGTTTTTAACTATGAGTACTTTTACTGCAGTAAAGTATCTGAGTACTTCTTCCAGCAGTGATAATAGCGTGTTAGCTAATGTGAGCTAACTGCTAGTCAGTGATAAACAGGATCGTTACAAACATGAGAAACAGAACTGAACAAAAAAATACAAATCAAAGAAAAATCAAAAAGGAATAAAAATGACAGTTAATACTGGAGGCGAGGTCACAGCTACAAACTGGATGAGAAGAGTAATGATCCACCAAGAATAAGAAAAAAATCAAATTTAATTGAAAGGAGAAGAAGATATATTTTTAAAACATGGTGACCTTTTAGAGACCAGAAATATAATCATCACTATTAACAATAACTCTGTTGTTTTTATGTATTTATCTAGTTTTTCTGAGTCTACGAGCATGTTTTTGATCCTTCTTGTTCCTTTTATTCCTCTACTAATGTCAGATATTATTCTGTGTTTTATTTTATGTAATAGTTTTAATATGGAGCTGATTATTTGACTTAATTCTTTTTTTTTGCTTTGGCTGAAAATATGAAAAATAAAAAAAAACCCAAAAACAGAGTGATGAAAGATGCAGCACACCTCTGGAAACACTGCGATTAGTTATTAAACATATTGTAGTTTCAGTTAAAACGAGCAGCATTGATTTGGAGGCTGCGAGCGGCGGCGGCGGCGGCGGCGCTGCTCTGTCCTTGATGTCTTCAGAGGGCGTCAGACTGACTTCACATTAACGTCTTGTCTTTTTATTTTCTTTCTCCTCCTCGGTTATCGATTAGCAGCCGAAAACTTGACTGTTGCTGACAAACGGACGATTCCCATCAGGCCGAGGGGGGGAGTTTTTTCAGGAAACAACCTTGGGAGTGGACGGAGTGAAGCATCGCCCTCCGACGCTTATTTATTTACCACATCACTTCCAGCTCACACGCCATTCTTCTTCTTCTTCTTCTTCTTCTTCTTTTTTTTTAAAAAGAAAAGTCTCTGGGGGAAAATAAAAGCTTCAAACTGACAGACGTGTGGAGGGATGATGGATCATCACGAGCTGATTTCATCACATTAGTCAGGCGATCACATGTTTGTCTTTGTTTGCTTTATTTCCTGGAATCTGATAAAAAAAACTCACTTTTCTGTTGGATGTTTGTATGAATCTGCTGTAAACTGATTCTTTAACTCTGAGCTGAAGGGAGTTTAAAAATAACTTCTTTGTGTGTCTGAGTTTTTCATCACGATCTCCTACTTTTTTTTTACCAAATCTTTCCAGCTGTTTCTCCGTCATGCGACAGATTCCTCGGCAGCAGAGAAACTCTTCTTCTCTTCCTTTCACTTCAAACAAACAAAAGCAAACAAACAAAACATCCTCGCCAAAATAAAAATGTATAATTAAATATATTATATATATATCAACTTCTTTCTTTCCCGCCTTAATGTTAATCAATGTTTGAGTCTTTTTATTAGAATAATATCAGAATATAAATGTAATATTTCCCTTTTCTCTCCAACAACACTGACAGGAAGTAGAATAGTTTCAGTTATTATTATTTCCAGAATAAACCTTCCATCATTCAGCTTCATTCAAACTATTATTGAGGTCAAGTAGTTAAATAGATCGAGCTGATGACATTTTATTTAATATTTATTTAATAAGGATCAGCTGTTTCAGGATTTTGTCGGACTTGACTGCAGCGTTGTGTCACTTCCTGTTGCTGCCGCCTGAACGCCGACACGGTGCAGACGAGAAGCGAAACCAGATTAAACTGACACCTCGCTGCGATATGATGTATATTTGTATTTACTGTACTGATTGGAACTTGAAATCTTGAAAACTCTGCAGGAAGTGAAGGAGGCGGGTCAAACCCCGCAACAGGAAGTGATTGTGTCTCATCGAGGCCAAATCATGTAATTTGCAACTTCCTGTCATGTGATGCACACTACTTTGACCTCGTGAGGCAGCTGGATTTGCGAGATCACGCGAGAATCCGTCTGGTCAGGCGCTTGTCGCCAGCGTCCGAGAGCTACCGGCCGGTTGTTAGGGGGCGGGGTTTAGATGTGACAGACTGACGGTTCATCCAATCACACGCCAAGTACTTTTTTTGACAGCCTGCCCGTTCAAAAATACTAGTGGAAAGTGGAAAAAGATATTTTCTCAGAAGGTTCTGTGTAACAAACCATCTGGCGTGTCAGGTTAATGCACACTGGCCCAAGAAGCATTTTTCCCCACACACACAATCACTGGAATAGCAGCGGCTGTAAAACGCTGAATAAATGTTTCTGAGTGAAATGACTCGTTTTATTATCAGAGTTTGATCCATTTGGTCAGATAACATTTTGGAAAAGAAAGAGAAGAAGAAGAGCCGCAAAAAAAGATCAAAATTATTTTATCTCCGTTCAAGTGGACGAGGAGCCAACAGGAAGTCGGCCGGCTCGGCCAGCGGAAGTCTCTACTGAGCATGCTCAGTGGAGAGACGCTGACGTGTGAACATCCTTTCTTTACAACTGGAAGCTTTTTGGAGCAACTTTCACTGGAATAAACCGGCGCCATCTTTGAGTTAATATCAAGTCTTTATAACACATCCAATGATGTCACTGTGATGTCACTGTGATGTCACTGTGATGTCACATACCGACATGACAGCAGCGACATAAACACGTTAATCAGCCTGAAATAAGAAGATAATCTATATTTAACACCTTTGTAATATTTCAGTCCTTTTTTATTATTTTTATTTGAATAAATGTTTTTGTTGTTTTGTTCTTCTTCTTCTGTCTTTATAATCGTTCAGCTGAGAAACAACTGAAACAGTTTTTTTTCTGTCTGTGTTCAGATTATTTTGACTTTTTTTTTTAGAGAAAGTTATTTATTGCAAAGATAATTAGTTTGGAAAATGTTTTTTTATTTCGTCCTGCACTTGTCAAACTCTTTAATAATGTAAACAGGAAGTCGTTTAATTGGATCTGGCACGTTCTCCGCGTGATGGATTTCATCATGAACCAAAAAACAAAAAAAAAAAAAAAAAAATCTTTCTGAGAGGAAACAGACTGTCTGAGCGTTTTTATTAATCGTCTCCTCCTAATTTAACTGAGCCGGCTGTCATTAAAGACGCTGAGACTCTCGTCCTGTACGAGCTGCTTTCACGACACAATTCATCTTTTTGGCTGCTTTAAGCCTCCAATTTGTAATGAGTTATTGGGCTGTTCCCGAATATTCCCCTGTGATTGAGCAGGAAGTATTCGGGACATGATTTATAGATGTTAATTGTGGTATTCAAAAACTCACAATGGAGTACAGGAGGGAGGGAGGGAGGGAGGGAGGGGGGGGAGAAAAAAGAAAGAGAAGAAGAAGAAGAAGTGAGGTGCACATCTGGAAAAGTCATCATGACTGAAGCCAAGTTCTGGTCCTGGGAGGGAAGTAAAAGCAGAGCTGAATTTGAACTAAGCTGCACCCTGGAGAGTACAAAATATTTTCCCCTGTCAGCTCGGCCCCGGGCCCCTCAAATCCCAAATCTGCCGACCTCTGCCGAACCCTCGTCCACATCATATCCCGCCCTGCAGGAGCTCCGCTGCTCTCTGCCCAAACAAGACATATTTGTATTTGATATTAAAGCAGCATCAAGCGGGACATTCATCACTCTGAGTCGAAACATTTCAGAGGGGGAGGGACGGTGGGGGGGTGTGTGGGGGGGGGGGGGGGGGGGGAGGAGGAGGAGGAGGAGGATGGGAAAACAATATGTGTCTTTTCCTAAAGTGGAACCCACCTGCAGTTTCCAGGGAAGACCCGTCCTCCGCTCCCACCGAACCCAAACTGAAGAGAAGTTCATGAAAATGACTTGAACTGCATCCAGAGGTGCTAATGATCCCTCCTCCTCCTCCTCCTCCTCCTCCTCCTCCTCCCCTTCCTCCCCCATCGACTCCATCATCCATAACCTCACATGTTTTCCACACGGGGAGAGTCGGCCGCATAACGACAGAGAGTTTTTTTTTTTTTTTTAAATCTGGTGTGAAGTGGAACAGTCGAGATCGAATCGCAGAGAAGAAACTCAACATCAGCTTTAAACTTCCTGCTGATATGAAAGTATTTACACTCACTTAAAATACCTTTAATTAACCCTTCAATAACCCTAAAAACACACTTTACACACTTAAAGCAGACAGCTTCATGTCATTAACAAATGAAGTAGATTTTAGATGAAGTGGTGTCTAATTAATGATGTTTGTTCTGATTCAGTTTTCATGTGTTTCAGATAAGTTAATAGATCAGTTATTGGATTGTAATATATAATATTAAATCATTTTCCTGCATGGATAAAAAGTCATTAAATGTATAACAGATAAAATAATATAATAGGCAGAAATATAATATGAGCTTTATTTGTTCCTTTAATGGACTTTAATTTAATATTATTAATATTATTAATATTATTGAGTCCATACAGTAAAATATAAATACATATTTAGAAACTTTAGGATGAATTTAAAATAACATTCAGATGTTTTTTAACGTCTTCAGACGATCATCAACTAATAAACCGACATCAGAGATGACAGTAACGGATTAATAGATTATAATAATTAATATTTAAGAGGTTTTTAATTGATTATTTTCATGGTTTAAGATTAGATTTTCCTCCAGTGTGGAGGACAAACAGGAAGTTTAAGATCAATAATAAACCAGAATAACTTAAATTACAATAATGGATCGTGATATATTATATTATGTGATTTTTAATGGATTAGTGTCATAGTTTAGGAGGTTTTAAGGCATAAAAATTATTAGATAGTTTTCATAATAAACACCAAGAATCTGAATGTATATGATATTTACTCTGGGTGAATAATAATAATAATAATAATAATAATAATAATAATGTCATGATTTAACTTATTTGCTGTATTTTGATCACATTTCCACAGAATCAGAGCAGCTGAAGGTTGATCAGAGTTTAAGAGCCTCAAATACACAAAAAATCAGCTTGTTTTAATATTTTCTGGATGTGAATGTAAATAAAATAAATAAATGAGAAAAATGAAGATTTTTATCACCTGTTAAGAGAAAAATATTTTGAGGACAAAACCATCAGTTTACTGTCTTACGTTTGTTTGTTTGTTTGTTTATTCGTGTCAGTTTCAGGTTTTTGTTGCGTACATCAACATAATTTCACGTCTTGTATTCTTCATGTGTAGAAGATGAATCCTAACTTGAAGGTTTTGCAGCAGATCTGTGTGTTCAGATGAGATCTGGGGTTAAAGGTCACGTGTTTGCTGGTTTCTTTCTCGTCGGTGTGAATAAACACCATCAGCTCAGGTTTCTCCTCCATTTGCATAACTCACATGTTAGAGAGCTGCAGAGGGACTTTCCCACCCCCACCGCCATTCATGTTGCACTCCAAAGGATTGTGGGACGATGATAAATGTATATGCAACCCCCCCCCCCCCCCCCCCCCACCCCCCCCCAGGACTCCTCTCCTCCTCCACACCACGTCCTCTTTCAGCTCACCGTTGGCACGACGCTCCTCAAAGCTTCCCATAGAAATAACGCTTGATTTTAAGTGCACCACCTGCCCCCCCCCCCCCCCCCCCGATCCTCCCCCCTCCTGTCCTCTCCCCTCTTTCTTTCCTCTCAACATCTTTTAACTTGTCGAGCTGAACAGATGGCAGAATATGTAGCTGACCTAAAATACATCTTTCCTCTGGGAGATGTTTCCAGCACTCAGTATGGCGGAGCTTCCTATAAGCGGCGGCGAGGATTAGATGAGGAGGAGATGGCCGACGCCAGCAGGACGAAACCTAAAACTGAAGTCCATCGGTGACATTTAACAGCAAACAGACGTTTTCAGAGTCCGTGGAGCAGCATCTTCTATTAGAGTTATAAATATCGTTCCAGGTGATCCCGGCGTTTTGGCAGCGATTTATTTCTTGGCTCTCGGAGCTCTCGGAGCCGCTTCCCGTCCACAATCCCAGCGGGGGAGCGTCCGACACAAAGCCAACGCTGCACTTTATTTTCTATCTATACTGTTTATTACATACGGAGCCAAAACATTCAAATTTAAACAGAATATGTGGGAACAGATCGAAAAAAAGAAACACAATCTGACTTATGTGGCCCCCCAAACGTCACTTTAACAGAAAACTTGAAGTTAATAAAGCTGTTTCTGATAAGTTGTATCGTTATGTTACATTTGGTTTGTTATATCTATAACTGTATATATTTACTGGTTGTTACCTGCTGCACCTGCGGCTCTCTCGGGTTCGGAAACGTGACGCTTCACTGCAGGTGTTCGAGGCTCCATCAGCACCTGATTAATATCCTTATAATAATTTCTACTCTGATGCTTTTATCTTCTTCTTTTCTTATATTTTATCTCTCTGTGTGTGACCACTCCTTCAAATCTGTGTTTTTATTGCATTTTCTGTGTCTGTTCTTCTTTTAATTTTTGTTTTATCTAATTTCTCTATGTTGAAATATGTACTGAATGCTGAAATTGCACCTTTATTTTATGTTTTTTGTATTTTGTGAAGCACCTTGTAACTCTGGTTTTACTTACTAACATTCAGCCCCTTAAAACACGGAGCTGCTTCTCTTCTTCCTCAGAGAAAACGTACTTAAATATGAAAACAGCAGCTAAAAAAAATTCACTTTTCTCGACGCGGTGATGATCCAGCAGTCGCCGTGTTAAAGCAGGTTAAAGATGTAACGTTCATCTGGACAATATTCAGAGAAAGTGAAGCAGATCATTTCATACTTTGCTGCAGTGTGAAGTGATCCAGATTCAGATCTCAATCAGCAGCATCGGGCAGGGTTCCTCCGGGTCGATGGGACTTCGATCCCCAGCTAGTTAAACGTCTGGATGACTTTCTGCTTTTACTGGTCGCCCACCAACCAAACATTCAGTCCCCCTCAGAGAGACAAAACCACTGTGACCTGAACTGTTCCTGCTGATAAAAATAAATAAAACTTCTTTTTTTTTGTTATTATAATTACAAAACAAACATCCAGAAGATATTTAGTGATTTCTGAGCACAACGTCTGTTCAACCTTCATCAGGTATAAAACTGGCAGATTCCTTTTACTTTATTAAAGTTATTCCAGTTTTATTATTGTTCTACATGTTTATAACAGCTTCCAAAAAACTTTATAATTTCAAATCTTATATTGTCTTTAGGCTGAAACACATGAAAAATACCCTCAGCAGTGTTTATTAATGTAACTATCCAGCTTTATTTTACAGGTCCTTTAATTTTACACTAATTTTCTGGAAATGTAATTTGCAGGTACAAATTATAAGAAAAACAAAAAAGTTTAGCTTTATTTTTTTTTAATATAAATTAAGACTCTTAACACTTCTTTAACTGGCAGAAAATACTCTTCAGTGTGTCGTGTTTTTGGTGTGTTTAGTACATGTTCTACCAAACTGCACAGTAAGAATGAACAGTTACACAGCAGCTATGTTTGGGAAATTAATGAAAAAATCTAATATGCTTATATATCATTTTATCCTCTCTCACATCTGTAAAATGTCTCTAAAAATTCACCATTAAATAGTTGCAAATTACTCTGAAAATGACCAGGATATTTGTGTAAATTGTTAAATAAAATGAAAATGAAAATAAGCAGAATAAAAAGAATCTTTGTCTTTATATTTGAGGAGTGTCTTTCTAACCCGAGGCAACAATAAGCAGTGTCTGAGTTGTGTTTTTGTTACATAATTAATTACCACCTCACATTTTCCACATGAGGCAGAAGACTGTCAGAGCATCATCTTCCTCCCTGCAGAGAATCACCCAGAAACCACATCAGTGTGTCGCTGTGAGTCACAGAGAAGTCAGAACCGACTACACCCCGAACCTGACCTCCGCCTCCCTGTAACTGAAAACAGGAAGAACATAATGTCACCAAGATGTTTCCCTACGTGTCACAAACAAAGAGGAACAGTGTCGGGGAGGGTTTGGAGGGTTCGGAGGTTGTTGGCGAAGCTCTCTGGATACTTTCCCGCCACCTCTGTGCGAAAAGACAATCGATCATTGTGTGAATTCTTGGGTCGAGGCGGAGATCAGCGTGATTTACGACGTGGATGACTTCGTTTGGCAGACACAGCGGTAATTATTGTTTGAGAGCGGAGTGATGTGGGGACGATACAAACTGCTTTTGTTTAGGGTCAAACTGATGGGAAGTGTTGGGGAAAATCGTTTGTTTTGGCGGTAAATGAATGTCTTCAAACGTTCGAGCGAAGGTCGCGTCAGTTCAGTTTTCCTACTGAGTTCACACGTGTGTCAAAGATGTTTCATGAAGAGCTTGTGATCACAGTTATTTAAATTGTTTTTTTTAAGTAGTTTTAAGCATCAGGAAACATCTCAGCCAAGAAGAAGCTTTTTTTTTTGCAAGATTTCAAGATTTTTGGGGGGAATTTTCTGTGAAAAAACAGTAAAATGGAAAAACAATAAAAGAGATTATGATGTTTCTCTCATGGTGTTCAACTTCTGGGGCCCAAAGCTGCCGTTTATTAAAGTTATTATTAATGGAGCTCTACTGTTAGAATGAGCCATGTAAGGCAAAATAATCGCTTGCTAACCCCGAACCCTAACCCCAACCCTAAACCTGAACCCTAACCCCTAACCCCAAACCCCTAACCCCAACCCTAACCCTAACCCTGAACCCTAACCCCCAACCCCAAACCCCTAAACCCCTAACCCCTAACCCTAACCCTAACCCCAACCCCAACCCTAAACCTAAACCTGAACCCTAAACCCTACCCCTGAACCCTAACCCTAAACCCCAACCCCGAACCCTAAACCCTGAACCCTAACCCTAAACCCTAACCCTAACCCCCAACCTTATGAGATATTAAGCCACAATTATGAGACAGTTGATTTTAACTTTACCATCATTTTAACTGTTTTATTTCCATCATGAACCTTCTCATCATTTATTTTCTTTGTATGGCAGGAATGAGCTTCCATACTTAGGTGAAGCTGCTGAATGTTTTTCTTTCCTTCTCTGGTTTTTACGTCCTCTCTGACTTAAGTCCTCATTTCCCTCCTCAGCACAGATCGGTAATGACTCGTATTTGAGAGTGATGAGATAATAACTTCAACTTGATTGTCGGAGTTGAACAAGGAGGCGTGTCGCCGAGTCGGAGCGCGCTCAGTCTGTCAGCAGCTGAAGGTTGAAGGTTTTTTTTTTCTCCTGGATCTCGGTGGGCGATCTTAATGGGAAATCCAGAGAGATTCAGCTGGCAGGTTTTGGCTGCGGACCAGACTCGGTGGACATACCATCGCTGTTCTCAACACTCCTCCATTACCTCTGTGCCTCCTGCCAACAAACACTCACACTAAATATCTGGAGCTGCCTTCCAGAAATGTAAGAAAGCAGGAAACTCTGATTTCCAGCTGTAAAAAATGTAAGAGTGGCATTTTAGTTTCAACTGGAAAAGAACTCGCTCCATATGTGTTAACAACACAGTTTCCTGGAGTCAGAAGGACTCAGATTCTCTAGTAAAAGAATCAATAAAATACTACAAATAATCACAAATAAAGATCGTCATTAACTAACACTTAATTAAAATCTCTTCTTCCTCTGTGCCGCAGAAACTATTACACTTTAGTTTGTTTAGAAACGGCTGCAAACACTAATAACAGCATCATGTTTTCAGTCTCTGGAGAGTAGTTCTGTGTAAGGCAGACGCTACTGAGCATGTGCAGTAACACGGTTCTGTTTACAGCTTCACCAGCTTGTTGTGCTGCAGATCAAAACCTCTGGACTTTATACTGAAACTCTTTGTTAGTTGCGAACCTTGTAGCCTGCAAACCTCAAGGACTTCTGGGAAACGACGTTCATTAAAGGCCGTTAAAATTATAAATATTGAATTAACAACAATATTAGATGTTTTTTTTCAGAAAACTCCTTATCTAAACATATGAAGTGAGACACATGACATACTGTTGAGAAAGGATTTATACTCTCTATATCAGGCTTTGGATATGTATATATATATATATATATATATATATATATATATATATATATATATATATATATGGAGGTGTTGTGATGCTGCCGGTTTGCCTGATGAAGGTCGGACAGACGGAAACCTTGTGATTTAATTAATATTCCAGCAGTAAGCGAGACAGTGTGCAGCAGTTCCTCTCATTGTTTTCAATGAGAAAAAATATAGAAATTTACCAGACATCCTGTGTCCTTGGAGTAAAATTACCTTAACTTCTTATAAAAGAATGTTTTAGGAAGATATTTAAAAGATGCTAAAGATGTAGCCTAGCAGTTTATAAATGTAATTGCTATGAGAAAAGGTTGCAGTGGGTGAAAGTGGAAAAACATGAATAAAAAGGTTTGTGTGTGAATTTCTCCGTTGTCACCTTTCATGGCACAAAGATTGCAGTAATAATAATTTTGAAGCGGTAAGTTATGAGTTTTTTTTTATGTTCATCACATTTAACTTTTTATGTTTTTTTTTTTTTTTCTTCTTGGCATAAATGATCCTCCATACCTTCGCTCTCCTCTGGCGCCGAGATTTTTTGGAAATTGTGGTAATTCCTCCCTAATTCTGCTGTAATAACAGGAAGCAGGGAACGGGGCTGCCTGTGGGTGGCTGGGTGGGATTATCGTCGCGTGGACGCCCCAAAACGGGGGAGGAAACAGAGCCGGTGCCAGCTCAGCGCACCTTCCTCCTCCTCCTCCTCCTCCTCCTCCCTCTCCTCTATCCTGAGGAGTGAGCAGAGTGCAGGGAGAGCTCCACAACTCTCACATGATTTACAGCCCGAGCAGCAGAGTTCACCGTGGATTCACGCCAGCGACAAGCCCCCTTTTAACACCAGCTCTGTATTCTAATGACCCCCTAAACTGCACACCAATCCATTTTCCGTCCATTAGCAGCCAGCAGCCGGGCAGCGCCGCCACCGCCGCAGCAGCTAATATTCTTTAATTCACTCCACAAAGGGGGAGATTGTCCGGGGCCTCGCTGCACTTAATGCCTGCAATTACATCAGGTTACACATCCTGAAGTGACCCCCGGGGACCCGAGAGAGAACTCCCCCCCCCCCCCCCGCAGCACCACCTCCACCCTCCTAATCTACTTCAGGCCAGTGCAAACACCTGATAGCTGCTGGCAAAAAAAAAAACAAGCAGCGCTGATGCACCTCATGCAGCCTCCGTGTGTCTCTTCCTGTCTTGTTTGACTTCTCCGTGGCTCTCCGCTGTCGCTCGCTTTCATTAAGAAATAAAACATGCTGGAATGTTACTGGATGGCGCAGATGGCCGGCATCCCTGAAAAAAACCTGCAGTCAATTATAGCCGGCACAATACACGTTTTGTCCCGAGGACGGAGAAAAAGAAAAAAGCTAAGAGTGTTGTTTTATGGCGGTTATTTATTGCCTTATAACTCAGAAATCAAATTAGTTCATATTGAGGAGGTTGAGCTCGCGGTGATTGATTTCCCCTCGCAGGGTCGAGTTGATACGAGCGAGCGGGGGCCAAAGAAAACACGAGCTGAGTCCGGAGTCCGTTCTGGAAAAGGCTTGGCGATCGGAGGCCGGAGGAGGAGGAGGAAGAGGAGGAGGAGGAGGAGGAAGGTGGATGTGGCGTCTGGCGGCGGCCGGGGTCAGGCCTCGTCGCTGTTCATTACAGGTGATAAGTGCCCACAGAGGAGACTGGTGCTGGAAATATAAGAGAGATCCAGCGGAGGACTTCGGCCGAGGCCTTTATGGGGCCCGTCCGGAGACACTCTCATCCCTCAGCGCTCTCTGGAGACTCGGAGCCGCTCGCAGGAATGGGCCCCCTGCCGCCAGTTTCACCGCCGCGGGCCCCGGGAACAAGCCAGCAGCGTGCCAATTAGACAAAGAGAATAAAATGGGATACACAGAAATGTAATTCATAAATAACGCTCATGTCAACTGTCGTGTTTTTTTACTCCCCCGAATTTTTATATCCCAATTTTTTACAGAGCCTGGTCGGTTTAAATTGGTCCGACCGCCGCGCGAGGCCTTTTGTTCAGCAGCCGCAACAAATCAGAGACGCTCGAACAATTACAGCCGGAGTCTGAAGCAGCAGGACAAACACACTCATCATCACTGAGTACAGTCGTCTTCATCATCAGTTAACCTGCTGATTAAACAACCATTCACATAAAGGAAATACAGTATCTGAGTAAATGTACTTAATTACTTTCCATCGCTGAAGATATTGAGTTTAATATAATGAAAATATAGCAAACTCTCACCTGTGAAAAGCTGAAACAAAGATGTTTGTCATTAATTGAGAATTTAATGGAAGATTAATTGATTATCAGAATAGTTTCCTGTCATCTCTCAACAGTCGCTGTATAATAAAGGCATAAAATACCCTAAAAACATATTTTTTTAAAAAGTCGGCATTTGATTTACTCCCAGTCAATAAATCATGTTTCTCCTGTCAATCAAACACAGACACCTACACAGAGTTACTACCTATAAACTCTTACAATACTTTTATTTTATATTGATAATCAGTATTAAAACAGTTAATAACACATTTTAATGTCGTTATAAGCAGATATAAAGACATTTTAAGTGTTTAGTAATGTACAGTATTTATTCATAACTTTTCCTATAAGGACATATTTTGTATTATTACACTTCCGGGTGTCACATAATAAAAACTTACATCTGCTGACAACTACATTATAATGTGTTATAAAATATTTATGAACTGTTTATAGATTATTAATGATAAATATGAGGATTTCAAAGTAAAGTGTTGCCAGTTTAATGATACACAAGTCAGTAAAAGTGGGAGACAGGAGTCATTACGAGCTTCCAGCAGGTTAATCTGTGCAGATGCAGCAGAAAAATGCAAACAATCTGTTTTCAAACACTCTGCGGATCCGAGTCTGAACGTTTGGATCCGAACAGTTAAACAACAGATGTTCCTGCAGTGAGACTATAATTAGAGGGATAGAAGAAGAAGACGATCTGTAATGACACATGATTATTCGGCAGTAAACATGTTCAGAAACGCTTCAGTCGCTTCGGCCTCTTCGTCCTCTCTCCCCGTCCAACACCTCCTGCAGATCCTGCAGAGCTCCACCCCCCCCCACCCCCCGTCCCCTCCCCCCCCCCCCCCCCCCCCCCCCCCCCCCCCCCCTCCGTCCCGACAGATGTTAGAAACATTACGAAACACGGCCAACAATAAAAAGAGCCGGTGTAAGTTTTCCGAGAGCGCAAACAAAAGAATGTTTTAATGGTGCTGCTTTAAGAGGAAAAATGTTGGACTGCTGGAGAAATTCAATTACAGCGTGATTGAGTGTTGACATTTCTGAGGCCGTAAGACAGGAAATTCATTAAAAAGCAGCAGAGCAGCCTGGGAGGGAAACTCCAGCGGCTGTAAAAGAATCCGCCGGTCCGAGGTGATTATGGAACGGATCGTTGCTCGGGTCAGGCCGCCGCTCTCTCGCTCAGCCAATCCTGGATATTTAGAGGCTCCAGAACCACCGTGCTCGCTGTATTGATTGAAAATAATCCACCTGGGACTCGGACTAGAACTCACATCTGTACAGAGGCGGAGGGGAGTGTGTGTGGGGGGGAGGAGGAGGAGGAGGAGGAGGAGAGTGTTTCAGGAATAATGTGAGGCATTGATTCTGACACGCATGGTATTGTAATAAGCTAATCTGGGAAAAAAGAAACAAGTCATGAAATGCAGCAGAACAAGACGACCATTTGTAAGCAATTTATGACGCCGTCTAATCATTACGGCGAGTTTAGGTCAACATTCACAGGACTTCTGGACAAGACAGGATCAGGTTGCAGCCTGTGTGTGTTTTTTTTGCTCCAACAAACAGGATCTTTGACATTTTTTGGCTGCTGGTTTATCAGGATTCCTGCAGCAGAGAATCTGGAGAAAGAATTTAATGGTTTCCAGGAAATGATTTGTTTGAAGAATGCATCAGAATTAATGGAGGAGTGTGTTCTCTTGCTGCACATTCTCCCGCAGTATCACATGTCAGCGACGAGCTCGTATCTCAAGAAATGTCTGATTTTCATGATCTAATGTAACGACGGCGAGTCAGGCGGAGAATATTCTCTTCAGCTTCCTCGCTGCACATCTGGACCTGAGTCATCACAGCTCTTCTCTGTAGAATATCTCCACAAAAGTCTTAAGCAACACGAGTTTATCTGGAACACATTTCAACAACGAGGTTTTACATAAAACAAGACGTTAAAACACCAGAAACTATGCAAAGACACATTGAAAGAGAATCTAAAAGAGTTAAACAGGAGAATAAATAGAATCCAGAGGTCGTAGGTCATGTTCACGCTGTTTGACAGGAATCATTTTAATGTGTGTTTATTTAGCAGAATAAAGGTTAAAGGTCACAACTCACTTTTATCAGATAAAACGAAGCGAAGCAGCGCTGTGAGGACTCTACGGAAACCCGGCAGGGACATTAAAGGTGAGCTGCAACAATTAAGTCGATTAACATTAATTAGCTAGAAGAGCTAAGAGTCTTTGTTGGTTGCAGCTTCTCAAACGTGACGTTTTCAAGCTTTTGTGTTTCATATGTGACAGTAAACTGAATATCTTTGATCAGACAAATCAATCAATTAATCAAGACAATAATCAGCAGATCAATAGATGAACATCCTCCTCAGTTTCAGCTCTTTGACCTTTTCCTTCTTTCTTCTACAGGTTGGATGATGTTCTTTGAATCATCTGATTGTATAAAACACATCAACATGTCGGCTGCAGATGTGAGTCTGTGATGCTGGAACTCTTCTTCTTCTTCTTGTTTTCTAGCAGCTCGTCCTGTGTGTTCCTGCAACACTGACGAGCTTTCTGCTTATTTATATTCACTCACTGGAAAGCTTCCTGAGCTTTCAGCCACATCTGATGTCCTTCCCCGCTGATGAAGTAACGCGGCGCTGAGGTTGCTGCTACGCTGTTTATGTCAAACATTTTCAAATCATTTCTAAAGTCAATAATTCAGATTTGTTGTGTATAAATGCAGCATCGTATCTGTGTTGTCATTTGGCTTCTAAACACAAACAAAACCTGTTTTCATCAAAACATCTTTTCATTGTTTTTATGATTTTTTTTGTTGAGCGACTCCACAAAACGTTTCCATCGAACTGCAGATGAAGATCTGATGTGTTTTATGTTTCACCAGCTTTAATCAACATAATTGATCCAAAGTGATCAACAGCAAAAAACAAGAAAAATAATAAAGGAGACAAAAATAATGAAGAAGAGTGACGACGGTAACGAAAATATCAGACGTGACGTTATGTTTCTCTTCAGTTGATGTTAAATTGTTGCTTTATTTAAAATAAATCACAGAACAATAACGAAGCGTGACCAAACAGCGTCCACATCAGCTCTCTCTCCTCCTGATTATATTCACATGTTGGAGGGTCGAGTGACATCTTCTTCTTCTTCTTCTTCTTCCTGTCTTCCTGTCCGAGTGTTAACTCTCCCCGGATCCGTCCTTAAAGACTTAAAGCCGCCGTCAGGTTGTTAACGTTGTTTAAAAATCGTCCTTCGTTTCCTCGACTAACGGCACTCTGAGGGCCGCGTGGTGACCGAGCAGCTGCAGGTACGAGACGACCAGCGAAACAGGAAGAAAACGTCTCCTCCAGCTTCTCTAACAGAGAATATTTCATCATCTCATCTCTGCGTCTTTTTACTGCACAACTTTTGATTAAAAGAGCCAGAAAGAAAAGATTAAAAACTACTTTGAGACTTAAACTGAACCCTGCAATTAATTTGACTTCTTTCAGATTTTTCAGACTTTGGGAGAAAAACTTGAGGAGTTTTTGATGCAAATGTCTCATCTTTCAGAGCGTTGCAACTCCGTCTGTCTCTCTCTGTGTTTATTTTCTGGCTGCACTGCAGGTGTTTAACAGTTAACACTTCATGAACCCTCAGAGTCCTGCAGCCATCTCCAGGTGATTAAAAACAGGCCTATTTCTAAATAAATGATGCTCTCGCTCTCAGTTTTGATATCTTCCAGCTCAGAGAGGTCAGAAGAATCCCAGCTCGGATTCACTCACAACTTTTGAGGCAAAATAACAGAAAAGAAGTCAGAGAGACGGAGAGTAAGAAGTCCTGAAAGTGTAAATAATATTTTTCTATGTGCGAGCACTTTCACTGGGGTTAAAACAAATCCCTGAAAACAGGAGCATCCCGGGGTAATGAAGCACTTCATGAATATTCTGTAAGGAGCTTCGCAAAAAGTCCACTTTTTCTTATTTTCTAATTGACGGAAAGTTCAGACAATTATTTATTTATCGCTGCTATTCCTCCGAGCTGAAGCTGCTGCTAGAAAATAAGAGCGGGTGTGTTGTGAGAGGAGGAGGAGCCGGGGCGGCGGACAAACCCTAAGACCTTGTAAAGATCGCTCCTAACAGATTTTCTACCGAGGATTTGTGAACTCCATCTCGCCTAATCACAATGGAGCCTATTAGTGCTTGACATTTTTATCCGGCAGCCAAAGACTTCACATCTTCGGATGCGGCGGGGGCTAACGGTAGCGGACAGCTCGGCGCGGCAGCCGGGGGGGCCGGCCGAGGCCCGGCGCTCCTCCTGGGCCCACCTGCAATCCAATACCTGAGCCCCAGCGCCCCGGACGCATTGATTTCTTGTCAGCCGCAGAAGTTTTCAGCCCCGTGTTGAGGGTGAGGAGGAGGAGGAGGAGGAGGAGGAGGAGGAAGGGGGGGGGGGAGCGCTGGGATAAGGGGTGAGAGAAATCTTAATTAAGAGAGGGGGATTTACTCGACCTGGCTGCAGCTTCTTTGGGGATCCGGTCAATGAATCATACGAAGGAGGAGAGAGAAGGAGGAGAGTTTTCTGCTGAAGCCGGAGATTAAAAAGAGTGACAGGCCGAACGCCGCCGCCGTGATGCGATGTCGAGTGTTTTCTCTCCTGTCGATTCCCTTTTTTTTTTCTTTTCTTTACGAGGGGTGAAGGTGGGGCCTCGGGCAGATTTGCACTGTTGAACTCATTACGGAGTATTACCCGCTAAGAAAACACTTCGCCGCTCTAATTGCCCAATTTAGGACTGCAGGTGGTCGCAGCAGCCGGCAGTCACTCACACCTTTTTACTGTTTCGGCTCTCGCCGCGCCGGAAACCCGATCGCTCTAATAGCAAACACATGACGGCGTTCACAGCTGGCAGAGAGACGGTTAAACCTCCATCACATCAGTTACTGTCTGATATCTACTTTATTTATTGTCTCTGCTCTTATAACATGCTAATATATTATAAAGGACAACATATACAGAACCATGAAGTCCTTTTAACGAGATGAGACGTTCACTGACTGTCTGACATCACAAAATAAACACCAAACATATGAAATATCCTAAACCGCAACAACAAAATGTTTTAATGTGTATTAAATATACATAAAAGTATAAATACAGTAATTCAACAACCGTTAAGTGACACTATTTTATGATCTTCATCACATCGTTAGTTTTGTTTTATTTGTTTTTTTATGCCGTCATCTTCATCAGGTCTCTTCACCTGCTTCAATAAATGTTAAAAAGCAAAATAAAATGAGTCATTTCTAACGTTTAATCACTTCATTTCAATCATTTTTCTATTTGAAAGATGATAAAAACTAAAACTAAAAGGTTAAACCGCATCAAAATAAAGGAGACATAAACTGGGTTTTTAATGATTTAATTAAAGGTGGAATCACTCAGGTCGTTTACTAAAATAAAAATATATAATACCACGATGTAAAAGTACTTAATTATAAGTTAAAATCCTGATTTCTGAAGTAAAAGTACACAAGTAAAAGCAAAAAATGTTCTTTAAGTGGCACTTATACATATTAATAATCAGTAAATAGTTTATAACTCACTATAATGCAGCTGTCAGTGGATATAAATGTTTATTAATATATTAGTCATCAACTATAACTCACACAAGTGTTTGCTGTAAAACACCGCTGTAATAACACAAAATATGTCATAAGAGAAGTTATAATAAATACTGAACATTAATAAACACTTATAACTACATTATAATGTGTTTTAAACCTTTTATTACATGATATATTGTAGGATTGATGTTAAACATACACATGGAGGATATAATCTGTCAGTTAAATTAATTTCTTACCTTCAGCGCCTGCAGACCTCAGACGTCTCCTGAACGCCTCGGGCAGGTAAACTCACTCCTTTTGGCCTTCTCACACTTTTGTCCCTGCTGGCCACCATACACACTCTCTCTCTGCAACCTTTAATAGAAATACTGAAGCTTTACAAGAGGAGAGAGTTTCATCAAAACTGATCATTATTATCTTATTCTGATTTAAGATCATAATAAAAAATAATAATATTATAACATTAATGTAAAATTATTATCTTGATCTGATTTTCCTCTTTTTTCAGAAAAATCTGAAAACAAAAGGAAGAAATTTCTAATTCAAATTATTTTGTTTCATGATAATGCCCACTAGCTTTACATTATTTTGATTAAATACTGTTCTATGATCTGCTTACGTAGCTGGAGTTCTTATTTCAATACAGCAAATCAAATGCTGCATAAAGCAATAACGTGTTGTTCCATCATAGGTCCATTAAGGGCGCTGAGGTGCCGCTCCTACTGTCATTCCAATGGCGAAATACATATTTTAATGGAAAATCATTGTTACCCTTGTGTTGTGTGTGTAATATTTTCTGCTTTTCCTGGTGGCCCCTGATTGGCTGACACCACATGGCAAAAATAACTGGATCTGACGCCAAAGAAATTGGGTGATTTTCCGCAGCTTCCTTATTAGCTAACATTTACCCCCTGAAGGCAGGTGACATATACATGCAGCAGTGTGGTGCTGTGGCAACGACTGTAAAGTGAAAGCAGTCGCTAAGTGGCCACCTAAAGATACTTTTAAACTTTTAGAAACTGGTAGCCTAGCTAGCCACCAGCAGCTGGCTCTTGGCTACATTGTTCGGCGCCTGCTCATGGCTAAAATACGCAGCGCTACCTCAGGCTGTAGCCCCACCTCGTGGAACAGTTTCCACCACTGATCGTAGGCAGAGCAGACGGTCACACTGAGCCTGATTGCATCCTGCTACACAACACGCACCACAGACTCAGAACAACAACACACATTAGCTTTCCTGCTAAAGTCTCCTTCTTATTTAACTTACAAATATGAACACGTCTTGTCCTGCAGCTTGTTGAATGAGCCACCAAACAAACATTCACCGCTAACATCAGTAAGCAGCTAGATAGCTAATTAGCTGCTCAGCTGCAGCACATTAAACAGCATGTAAACATACCTGCAGACGTCACTTCAGACCTGTTAGATGCTGGTTTTGTCCTTCGAAATCCCTGCTAACAACACGCTGTCTGTCCATGACTTATAGCTACTGCAGTTTATTTACTTTCTCTCCGTTCATACATTGTAACACCAGTAACTCGCCAGCTGCTGTCAATCAAACACAGACACCGACACGCCCCCCCAGCTGCTGTCAATCAAACACAGACACCGACACGCCCCACCAGCTGCTGTCAATCAAACATGTTGACTTCATTTTGAACTGCAAAGACTGATGATTAAATGTGATTTCAGACTGAATATTTTTTTCATCCAGACAGTTAAAAGATTCTGAAAATACCTGCAACAACAGGAAGTGTTTTAAAACGACTGTCTGGGTTTTTCATACATCTGGTTAATTGTCATATTATTTCAGACAAACTAAAGTTACCTCTGTGACTAAAACTTTACGTAACACACAGAAACTAACAGAGGAGCTGATGTGCAGCTCAGAGGGTTTGAAACAAAAATGGAAAAACATATTTGTATTTGTTCGTTTGAGTTTTTTAATAAACACAAACATCTGTTCTATGAATCAGGTCTAATTATCATCAGGTCCCTTTGGGATCTGTTCCAAAGGTTTGGACCTGTGATGACCTCTAGTTGTGGGAATTTAAGAACAATTTTCCAGCCTTTGGCAGATTCCTAAAAGCTGCAGTTACACTAACAGAGATTTGAGAGTGTGGTTTCTTCCCGGTGGAAGCGTTGGAAACCACACACACCACCAGAGACACAATTAGCTTGTTGAGTTGAAGCACTCGGCTCGGGCCTTTAATCCAGCAAGCCCATGATGTCACTTCCTGAGGTGTGTTTGAACACAGAAGAACGGGAAAGGTTTGTCACACAGCTGACCTGGAGTCAGCGCTTGAACTGCTGTTTAAAAGTGCAGTGTGTAGAATTTAGTGGCATCTAGTGGAACGGACTTGGCAGAAATGGAATGTAATATTAATAAGTATGTTTTCATTAGTGTATAATAACCTTAGAATGAGCCCTTTATATCTACAGAGGGAGCAGGTCCTCTTCCATGGAGCCCGACATGTTGCACCACCATGGTGTCAGTTACGTTAGCAATGTTATAGCTAGCTAGGCTACATCCATCTGAAAAATACTGTTAGCAGCTTCCTGTACACCACTGACTGGACTACAGTTAAACACAAGGAATGTAATAACCTTATTGATATATTTTACAACACATTAAGTGAAATTGCTGGGTATTTTTCTTCTATTATTTTTATTATTATTACAGTTTTATGTTAAGTTTGTTTTTGGAAAACTTTGTCGCTGGTTACAGATATTTCATGAGCCAAGTTTTCATCCAAATGTAGCTCAAATTTTAACCACATGATTCATGCACGTCATCATTTATTCACTCAGTCTGTTTACTTTTGCTTTTTGTTCACACAACTACTGTTACACCTCAGACGACAGGAAACTCTTTTTAAAGATATTTACACATTCTTTCATATTTACAGTGTTTCCACTCAGGTTTTTTATGTGTAAATTGAAAATGCACATAAAAAATAAAGACACACTTTTGTGAGATGTAATGATAATTAAAGGTGTTTCAATTAAAGATAGAAAAAAATATCTGGGTGTGTGGAGTTAGAAAGAAGTGAGGTTAGCAGACCTCTGTAGCTCCTCATCTCTGCTGGAGGCTAGCAGCTCCAGGCTACATTAGCCGCTACTAGCATAACACACCACAATCTCCACGTGCATTGTGGGTAACATAGGCACCAAGTTTTGACAAGAAAGATAAATGTGTGGAATAAAAAGGACAACATTTCTGATTCTGCATCAACTTTTTTTTTAAACTGTCCATCTTGAGTCTGAAGATGTTACAGGAGAAAAATGATGAATCTGTGGTCTATTTAAGACAAAGCAGGAAGAGAAACACAGAGAGTCTGTTAGGTGAGCAAATACATTGAAAGCATTTCCCATTTAAAATGAATGGAAGCACAAAAAGCAAAATAATGTTTAATCCAGATTCATCTTGTCACTGAAAGCAGCAAACTGAATTTCAGCCTGATTTAAAGCCGGAGTCGTTCTTCACTTCAGAAAGCTAAATCCTGAACAACGAAGCACATGGCCTGCAGGTCGACAGGTAAGCTGTCTGTTCATTGGTGGACAGATGGACAGACCTTTGTTGTACCTCTCGCTGAATCTTTGGACTGTTTTAAACAGCACCTTAAAACCCATTTATATCATTAAGCCTTTCTATAAACCTCCCTTCCTCGTCTCATGTCTTGGTTAATTTCTCTTTGGTCTGTTTCTCTCTGTGCCGTGTTATATTTTATAATGTAAATTACACTATTTTGTTCATCTATTTGATTTAATTTTGCATGTGTGTGTTTGTGCAGCACTATGTGTTTTAAAAAGTGCTATATCAATAACGCCTTACTTAGTTACTCTACCCATGCTTCCTGTTTCTGCACGTTTGACTGTCAAATAAGGCAGCCCTGCTGTTTATCATGCTAATGTTTAGCGTAGCATCGTCACTTGTCGGCCCTGAATATCTTGTTAAGGTCTGAATAAAGCAGTTAGTTATTGGCGGGTTGTGTGTTGTGTTTACTATCACAGAAAAATCTTTGGATTATTAGCACAACGTCGCCTCTCTGTTGTCTCTTATCAGACTTGCTAATGCTACCAGCAGCTCTGTGAGAGGCTCGAACTGAGGCTACAGTTAGCAGTGCTAGCTGTGATATTCATACAAACTGAGGCTACAGTTAGCAGTGCTAGCTGTGATATTCATACAAACTGAGGCTACAGTTAGTGGTGTTAGCTGTGATATTCATACAAACTGAGGCTACAGTTAGTGGTGTTAGCTGTGATATTCATACAAACTGAGGCTACAGTTAGCAGTGCTAGCTGTGATATTCATACAAACTGAGGCTACAGTTAGCAGTGCTAGCTGTGATATTCATACAAACTGAGGCTACAGTTAGCAGTGCTAGCTGTGATATTCATACAAACTGAGGCTACAGTTAGCAGTGCTAGCTGTGATATTTAAACAAACTGAGGCTACAGTTAGCAGTGCTAGCTGTGATATTTAAACAAACTGAGGCTACAGTTAGCAGTGTTGTGATATTCATACAAACTGAGGCCACAGTTAGCGGCAATATTTATACTTGGTGGCATTTCTGGAGCCGAATAAAAATAAAAACAGAATATAAATTAATGAGAGATTCTCCTGCAGAAAACAAAACATTATTTTAAAAATCTGAATTAATTTGTGAATCATTGGAGCAACATGAGTGTTAATCAGATGACTATTAGTTCTTAAACTGTCAGGTGATTTGCCTCTAAAATCTAACTGAACTACACTTTGAAAGTTTGTTTTTCTTTTTAATCCTGGAAATCAAAGCGTCGACAGGTGTGTTTACTAGTGGACGGACCGACCTTTGTTGCATGTCATACGTCTCTCTACCCATAGTTCCCCTGGATAAAGACAAGAAATGCCAAAAAATAATAATTTTGTTTAAATTACGGCATTAATGCCGTAGACAGAATAAAGATGAATGAGTGACTCGATTAATTTTGAGAGATTATTTAAAAAATTCTGATTTATTTGTGAATCCATCTTAGGATGTTTATGAGAAGCTCATTAGCATTAACTGTAATCTAACTGTAAACTAAACTTTAAATATATACTGTATAACATTTTTAAAATCCTGGAAATCGAGGTGTCCGGCCGGCGCGTCGACAGGTGAGGTGTCTGTTTATTGGTGGACGGACGGTCGGACGGACGCTCACACGCAGACACTGAAACTTCATCCGCCTGCTGAAAGCATGAGAGGAGTTATTACATGCATGAGCAGCATGTCGTGGCATAAATCCACAGCAGGTCAGGTAGACGATGAAAGCCCGCCGGTCGCTGTCGACGTGGATTTACTGCGGCTCACCTCGACGCTTCTTCCATTAAAATCTACTGTATGTTCTCTGAGAGCTACAGTAAGACAGAGCGCTGCAGAATTTATGAAAGGAAATAGCTGCACATTGGTTTTTTTCTGTTTTATTATATTTTCCAGGGGAAAGTGTCACGTTCCAGCGCTCGGTGGGAACTGGACACAGGAAGCAGGACGGGGAGCGGATGACAACATCTGGATGTGATTTCAGAGAGATGGCAGTGAAATATGAAAACACAAAAAAACCTCAGCTGTTACAGTTTAGACTCTGAGAGCGACAAACATGTAAAAGCTGCAAGACTCACAGTAACTTTTGTTAAGACTAAAACATAAATCTGAGCTCCCAAACCTTTCTTACTCATAACCCGGTCACATGGAGCCGTGTCACAGGCTGCGTTGGATTACAGTCCAACCCTGAACTGGTTCTCGCTCTCAGATTGTTTCATTTGAATAGTGTTTAAAGAAAGGAAGCAACTAATGATTATTTTCCTTTTTGATTGATTGGTTAGTTTATAAACTGTCAGAAAATAGTGAAAAATGTCCAAAGTGACGTCCTCGGATGTTTTGTTTTTGTCTAACCAAACAGTCTAAAACCCCCAAAATAATCTGTTTGCTTTAATATTAAACAGAGAAAAGAATAGAACAGAAAATGGATTAGAGATCCAGAACATTGGAGAAACTTTTGTTTGACTTAAATGATGAATTGATTATTAAAACTGTTGCTGTTTTTTTTTTTTTTTGTCCATTAATCATTTGGATCTATTTTAGAGGCCTTAGAAGACAAAACTTATTCTGAGCTAAACCAAAACATTAAAGAAAAATAAAAACATTTGTGGATCAGAATTTCATTTTTGTTAAATCCTTCTCATATAATAAGAACAACACATTAATTTCCCAACCTCTTGGGAACCGCTGATCTATAATCAATTAATAGTCAAACTCTTGAGTTCATGAGAGGAAACAGTTGTGTTTCTCCTGCACAAGTGTCCCTAAAAGAAATTTGGGGAAAAAGGCAGAACTTCAGTGGTTAAAAAGTGTAAGAATCCCCTGATATTGATCATTTTGGTGATCAGCAGTTATCTCTCTTTAAAGGACACATCATACAGTCATTAGAAACCTTGTTGACTCCGATGAAGAGGAAACATCATGAATCATTCAGTCTGAGGTTACAAGTCGCACCTGAACACCTGTGAGAAGATCCACAAGACAGAAACAAAAGTAAAACTATTTACACTTGATGGCACTTTACAGCAAATGTAGAATCAACAAAACCATGTGCATGTTTATGCTTCTAGGATCCAGAATCAAATAAATAAAAAAATATTAAAGTATTAATTTGTGCACTTATAGTCTTCCTTTAATTTAGTAAATTGTTCCTTAAACTAAATATTCATTCATACCTTTGAATGGCTGTAATTTGTAATTTGTGCTCTTTGTTAGAAACACTAAATGTTTCTGATCTAAGAATATATAATAGTTAAGTATGTAAATCATTAAAAACCCATTTTGATTTAATGGTAATCAACACTTGTGCTTCTCACATGAACCTGCTCTACAGTTTAATTTGCTTTTCGAAACATAATTAGTAAAAACCTTTAATGCCCTCTTTTGTCTCCACTCGCCTGGAGATGAAAAGCAGCTCTCGCTGAAGTGGAAACACATGAAGCTGAAATGAAAAAAAGAAAAAAAAAAAAAGGAGGAAATATTGAGCAGCTGATGGAGGTTAACAGGTTTTCAGTGAGCGTGTTGTCGTTTTCCTGCCTGTGTTTCATCATTGTGTTCGCGCTGTTGTTTTAATATCGACTGTCACTGGGGAGCGACGCAAATATGTACCATCGTCTGAGGCGATGAAGAAATGAAGAACACAATAACATCAAAAGAAAACAAAGTGTTCGGCTCACTTTAAAGACAACAAGAGGAGGAAAAAAAACTGACACTTTACAGCAAAAACAGCCGTGTTCATTTCCATATTAGATGTCGGCGTTGTCGAACCTTAATTTAAGGCCCCCGGAGGTGTTCAGTCCCCGGAGGATTCCTCCCCGTCAGAGGGAAAGAAAAAGAAAAGCTTCCCCCTCCAGAGCTGATCGCTTCTTTTGTTTCACTGTCTGAGAAGTTTCTGTTTTCTAAAAATACAACGTCTGAGCAGATAAATCATGTTTCAGTCTGATTTGTTTTCGGTGTCCGAGGCAGAGATTCCCTGAAGGCCCCGCAGAGTGTTTTCTCTGCCTGATAAGAATAACTGAGCTAATATTTTCAATATCCAACCTCATACAAGACAAACATTTACAGTAACATTTACATTTTCTGACATGGAGAACCAGACAGCCTCCACTCTGTGTCCAACTTCCATATAATAATAATATCATATACACTAACTCTATGGACAGAACACAGTGTGCTAATGTTGACAGAGCTCCATTACAGCAAGAGTTTAATGTCATTTACTGCTGAAGAGATTCCAGGGGTCATTGAGAGGGTTCTGGGTGTCCTTGAGGAGGTCCAGGGGTCTTTCAGGGGGGTTGTATGAGTCATTGAAAGGGTTCTCTAGGTCCCTAAGAGAGTCCTTTAAGAGGTTTTGTGTCACTGTGAGTCCTTATATGTGTCCTAGGGTTCCTATAAATGGTCTTAGGGGACCTTTAGATGGTTCTAAAGGTTCTTAAGCAGGTTCCAAGTGTCCCTTTGGAGGTTGTAGGGGACCCGTGGTAGGCAGCTGAGGTTTTCCCATTTACAGGTTAGCTTATAACAAATATTTTACATTATTCTTTATAAATCTACAGTAGATAACAATGTAAACAGAACAGAAGGTCTTAGGGGTGCTTGAGGAAGTGCTAAGGGTTCTTGAGTGGGTTGTAGGGGTCCTTCAGGATCTTGTTTGACAGGGATCCTTGAAGGTTTTTGGGGTCATAGGGATTCTAGGGGTCATCAACAGGGTTCCAGGGGTCTCTGCAGAGGTTTTAGGGATATTTATGGGAGGATGTAAGAGTCCTTGAAGAGGTTTCATGGATCCCTGATAAGATTTAAGGGCTGTTGAGTAAGGCTCTTAACCCCAACTGCTCCAGTAGAGCTGCTCAGACTGTGGTTGTAATGGGTGGCTTCCAGGTGATTTGCTCCAAGAGGCTGCCTCTCACTGAAACTTCCCTGATTAGATAAAGGTTCTTGGGTGGGTTCCAAGGGTACCTGATGAGGCTGTAGGGGTTCTTGAGAGGGATGCAGGAGCCTTTTAGGTTGAGAAGGTTCTAGGAGTCCCTAAGAGGGTTCTGGAGACCTTTGAGAGGTTCAGTGTCACTGGGAGTCCATGAGAAAGTTCCAGGGATCATCTGGTCAGATTTTGAGGGTTATTGGGGAAATTTTAGATGTCCTTGATATATAGATTTCCAGGGGTCCTGGGGGACAATAGCGGGTTAATATGGACAGTTTGAAGTCTCCCTGAAAGGTTGCTTGACAGGGTTCCTTGAGACCCTTCTGGGGGATGTTTAGAGGGTCAGGGGTCCTTCATGACAAACTATATGGCTCCTTAAGACAGTTCCACAGGTCCATGAGGAGATTATGGGAGTCACTAGATCTCTAGAATTAGGAAATTGTTAGGGTCTGGGTTCTAAGGTTCCCTGATAAAGTTCTCAGGGACTTGAGAGGACTCTAAAAGTCCTTGATGAGGTTTTAGGGTCACTTGGAAGTGTATCAGTGGGCTAAGCAGACATAGGGATCTTGATGAGCTTTTGAGAGTCCCTGAGGTTTTAGAGGTTCCTACAAATTCCAAGGGTCCTCGAAGCAGTTCTAGGAACCCTTGAGGATATTCTAGAAGCCCCAGGGAGGATTACAAGGCTTGCTGAGAATCTTCTAGGAGACCTCTAAGAGATTTACAGGTTCTTAGGAAGGTTCTAGGATCATTTAACAGGGTTTTAGGGTTTCAGGGATCATGTAGGACTTTGTAGGCTTCCTTAAGATGGTTTTAAGGAACCTCGAGGAGGTTTTAGGGGTCACTGAGAGGCTTCTGTCAGTCTTTAAGTAGGTTCTAGAGAACCCAATGAGGGTCTTGACAGGGTTCTAGGGGTGCCTAAGAGGGTTTTGAGGGTCACTCAGGATGTTTTAGTGGTCTTTGAGAGGGTGCTAGGGGCCCCTGGGTGGGTTCCAGGGGCCCTTGAGGAGTTTCTTGGAAACCTACAGTAAGTATTCAGGGTTTCTTTGTCCCTCAATCCAAAACTAACTGACAAAAGAAACTAAAACTACAGAAACAGATGATTTTTTTTCTCTCTAAGTGAAAAGCTGTAGGGACCCTGAATGTTGATCCTCTCTGCAGGGTTCCCTGTAGTTCATCACTGACGACTGCTGCTGGCTGTACATTAAATCCAGATTACCCCTCTGAGACCCCTGAGAACAACATTTCCATAACACAAAGAGAAAAAGTTCCACTTTCTTGGATTTTTTTCTTTTTCAAAAAAGGAAAACTCAAGCTGCTGTCAGGGTTCTTGCAAACGGAAAACTCTCAGAGAAGTTGGGGAATCCCTGAGGAACCACAGCCAGGAACATGTTTAACATTGGGGGGGCGGGGGAGGGCACTGGGACCCCACCACAAGAACCACCACAGAGCTGCGGTCCACTGGGTCACATGACGGGTCGACTCGGTCCTGGATGTGTGGAGGTTTTGAGGAGAGGAAATGCAGCAGCGTTTTACGACCCCCAGAGTGAGGTCACAGTGGAGGTGGGCTCAGGTTTCAGAGGCGGGGCTTTGGTTTCAGAGGTTTTGGATGAGGTTCAGCGTCTGTAAACCTCCAAACTGACCTCAGCAGTTTCAGGAAACAGTCGGCTGTGAGCAGGAAAACACTGCAGCAGCTCCTGTGGAGGAGAAGAACAAACACAGAGTTTGTCAAATTAAACTCTGGGCTGGAAGCTTTTATACAAACACAAATTAGACTATTGTTAGTTTGGGAGTTTGAACCTTTAACCCTATAATGCCTTGCTCTGTTTATGAACAAAAAACAGTCAGACTTAAATCTGACTTAAATCTGAGTCTTAAAAGTGTTCTCTGAGGCTGCAGGAACAATGACATCTTTTAAGTAAAATATCCTTTTATTAATGCTAGCACTCCTGTTTTTTTTAGTTTTTATTTTATACTAAGGTTAGGTATTTTAGTCCATTTAATTTTTGTATTATTTATAATTGTATGATTTATCAACCTCATTGCAGTCCTGAAATGTTTTTATTCTTGTTCAACCACATAAATCACTTTGTAACTTTGTTTTGAACAGTCATGTATAAATAAAGTTTATTATTATTATGAATATGAATACTACCAATAATAATAATAATAATGATAATAATAATAATAATAGTTAGTTGTTGACAGTTCTGTCTGGAACAAAGTGGTGACAGACATTAACCAGCCACCAAAACATGCTGCTATCATGACTGACATAGTGATTACGGCAGCTTTAATGACAAAAAAAACTAAAATACTTTACTTTTCAGTCTTTAAGACATCGTTTTTCCAGTCGAGAACCAGCAGCGTCTTGAGAACTCATCAGTGATGCAGCAATTTTATTCCATGTTACTCAAAATGAGCCGCCTTTGTCAATTAGGCCTCCAAACTATGGAATACACTGCCCGTAGATATCAGAGAAGCCAGATCGCTAGATGTTTCCAAAAGAAAGCTTAAAACCTCTTTACACAAGCATTTAAATAGCTTTGCACTTGCCCTCTGCTGCACTTCTTAATGCTCAGTCAGCTTCACACTTCTGCTCTACTGCACTTCCTTTAAAATGTTATATTTTACTTTATTTTATACATTCTAAGTATTCCATGCTTTAACTTGTTTTTATCATGTTTTATTCTTTGATTATTATTCAGTATGCATTCTCTGTATTTAGTAGCTTTTATGTCTTTTCATGTAAAGCACTTGGTGCGTATAATTTCTTGTTGTAAAGCACTTGGTGCTATACAAATAAAGGTATTATTGTTATTATTATTATTACTTTCTCCCTGAATCGACACATCACAGCCACCCAACCATCTCATTGTTGTATATCATTACATTACATTCATTCAACAGATGCTTTGGACACATGGGTACAGACATATGTGGAGCACTCAGTGGTTCTGGGATCTTCCTCAAAGACACTTAAACAGCTGAAGCTTGAACCAACAACCCTACAATTAACGGCTGACCTGCTTCACCACCTGAGCTTCCATGTTGTTGTTGGGTGTGTAGTCTAATCTGCTTCTTTATCTGCATAAAAGGCGGCAAATATTACTGTTCAGACACATTTCCTGTATATATCTGAATAATATATTCATCATGTTTGTTGTGTGTCGAGGCTGTTTGGTCGTCAGCTGACGCAAGAATACATGATTCTGCCAGTATGTGTTGTATTACTAGTACTTTTTGCAGTAGTCGTAGTAGTACCAGGTATGTATTTGTAGTGAGTTTGATACCACAACCTGCCGATGTGGATTTCATTCAGAAAAAGATAACAGGGTCATGATCTCTGCATGGAATCCATGACAATGACTGATGTCTGAACTCCCGTCTTATAGCACATTTGATGATCATATGTACTGTGACGTGTCTGCACATCCAGATAACAGACATTCAGTAGACTCAATCAGCTCCAGCATTTCACCAAAATTTAGCCTGACAGATTTGGTATGTTTAGAAACTCCTCTACATTTTGAATAAAGTTCTTTGAGTTTGAAGAATATTTGGATAAAACATGATTTTGTAATGAAAAAAAAACTCATTTTATTCAGTCTCCTAAAGTCAAAACCACACGCTGCACATCACTGAAACACAGACTGTGTATGTGTGTGTGTGTGTGTGTGTGTGTGTGTGTGTGTGTGTTGGGGGACATGGCCTTACATTAACCCTGCTGTGAAGGTTCAGAGGAGGATGAAGAGGAAGAGGAGGGTCGCTCCCACCTCCTTTCTGCAGCCTCAAAATAAAGACTGAAATAAAGAAAAAAGAAAAAGTGCAGTGTGAATAAAGGTCAGCTGTCAGCACACACACACACACACACACACACACACACACACACATATATATATATATATAAAACCAACCCTCCTGAGAGGATTTGAGCGCGTGCAGAGATTGATTCTGATTTTTTGTGGAAGATGAAAAAAAGGAGTCGTGCATCAGATGCAGCAGCTGCAGAGCTGCAGAGATCCTGCTGAGAGCCTGAACTCAGAGGAATATTTATTATCACTTTACGGACAAAATTTAGATGAGAGGAAGAAAAATGAGGCTGATTAATGTCCTTAAAACAAGCAAAGTCAAGATGATTGACTTTTAGCAGAAAAACCTGAAACTCTTTATTTTCAGCACTTTTAAAGAGTGTTTGTCACTAAAATACCAACACAGAGTCTGGTAGAAGTCTGGTATTTTGGGGGCAGGTGTTCTTTAAGAGATTTAAGGGGTCACGAAGAGTCCTTGAGGTGGTTCTAAGGGTTAGTGAGGAAGTTCTAGAGTAGATAATGATTTCCAGGTGAGGTTCTAGGTGTCCATGAGGACATTCAAAGGATCATTGAGGGTGTTATTTGTTAATTAGTTCATGAGTTCTAGGGGTCCATGAAAAGCTTCTAGGTGTTCTTGAAGATATTCAGGGCATCAGTGAAGAGGTTCTTGAGAAGATAGTGACTTGTAAGGGTCCATGAGGAGGTTCTAGGTGTCCTTGGGGACGCTTGAGGCGTCATTAAGGAGGTTCTAGAGAAGTTAGGAGGTTCTAGGGTTCCTTGAGAAGGTTCTTGGTGTCCTTGACGACATTAAAGGAGTCATTGAGAATTTCCTAGAGAAGTGAGTAACTTCTAATGGTCCATCAGAAGGTTCAACTTATCCTTCTAGAGAAGTTAGTGTGTTGTGGGGTTCCATGAAGATGTACTAGGTATCCTAGAGGACGTCTAAGGGGTCATTGAGGAGGTTCTAGAAAAGTTAGGGAGTTCTAGGGTTCCTTGAGGACGTTAAAGGAGTCACTGAGGATTTCCTAGAGGAGTGAGTAACTTCTAATGGTCCATAAGAAGGTTCTACTTGTCCTTGAGGACATCCAAGGAGGTCACTGAGGAGGTTCTAGAGAAGCTGGTGAGTTGTAAGGGTCCTTGAAGAGATTCCAGGTCTCTGTGAGAACATTCCAGGATTTTATGAGGAGGTTCTAGAGAAGTTAGTGCGTTGTGGGGTTCCATGAAGATGTACTAGGTATCCTAGAGGATGTCTAAGGGGTCATTGAGGAGGTTCTAGGGGTCCATGGGAAGGTGTCTTGAGTATATTTGTTTTCGAGTTCTAGGGATCTATGAGGAGGTTCTGGGTTTGAATGAGGACATTCCAGGATGATGAGGAGGTTCTGGGGAACTTAACAAGTTCTGGGTGTCTTTGAGTTTTTATTTGTTAAAAAAGGAAAACATTTCATGGTTCTTCAAAGGTTACTTTTCATTTAGTTTAGTTCTGGTTTTTATCGTGAAAAAAGGTCAACAAATATTTGTCATCATAGTTTGACTGAATGAACGCTGCTGCTTCTGCATCAAGCTTCAGTATATTTCTACTAAACAGTCGGAGCTTCAGTGTGTTTGAATGAGATGCAGCAGCAGCAGCTGTGGTTTGTAATCACGTCTCGTCTAAGTGGTTTACATTGTGGATTCCTCTACACCATGTGACGATCATTATTACATCCTATTATTGAAGCACACAGTGTGGCAGCACAGACAATTATCCTGAAAACATGCAGCCGATTCAATATCTCAGCTCTAATAATAGACACATTAACTGAGCTCCAAACAAACTCTGAATCCTATTAAGACGCTGGCGGTTATTACTGCAGCAGTAATTATTTCCCGCTCTGCTCCGACACTTGTCTTACAGGATAATGTGATTCATTCCTCGACAGGCCATCTCTCACCTCCTCCCTGTGAAAAGATGTTTTTTTTTTCTTTGTTTCACAGTCTGACATATTTCTGTTAAATATGAACTAAAGTCTGATAAACAGCCTCTGACAGACTTGCTTTATTTATGTGTTTGGTGGCCTTTTTGTCCAGCTGCTAATTGAAATGTTTTTGTTTGAAAATGGAACATTTGTCCTCATGTTTTATTCATTTTCATGTTTTTGAGTCATTGAGACTGTTTGTGATAAATAATAATTCATCTAGTTTCAAACTGTGATTAGAGGTTTTTTTTCATCACATGACAGATATTGTGTGTATATTAATGATATAGAGGAGAGTGAATAGAAGTGATGTCATAAAAATATTCAAAAAAGTTCATATTAATGGATTTTGTCACTCCTGTCATTATTTTTTGTTCTGTATCTTACTTTGAGTCTCTCTGTTTTAGAACTACAGTTCCCATAATGCTTTGTGGGATGCAAACAGGAAGTATAATGTTGCCATGTTGGACTTCACTACACTTTCAGGCTCGTTCCTGCGAGTGTTGACGGCTGTCCAGAGTCTGATCAGGGTGCAGACTTTTTATTATCAATAACTCAAAAAAACCCAATAATTATCATGACAATAATAGGCTCTGCACCTTATTTACCTTTGATGAGCTTCTCTGAGTCTTGTTGTGTCAGTTAAGTGCTGCAGTGAGGTGTAACGTACACACATAATATTCACAGGTCTGCAGGTTTAATTATGTGGATTTCTTTAATGCACATATCAGAACCATTAAGAACTGTTCAGAGTCAGACAGTTCAACTTATCTCCATGGAAACGGTGTCCCAGCACACTTAACCCCTCGCAGACCTGACGATGAACGGTTGGACATTGAGATTCAGTCAGTGAGTTTGACCTGAGCTACAACTTGTTTTTTTTAGTTTATATTTGTTTACATTTAGTCAAATAGTCTCCATTAAACGTCGTGTGAATCAGCTGTTTGCAGCCTCTTTCTTCTCTGGTTTCTATAAGAAAGAAAACAATGGAGGACAGGAAGAGGAGAAGAAGAGATTTCCTCCTGGATGGATGTAATCAGGTGATTCATTTCACCTGTGAGATAAAGAAAACCAGCTGCTGCAGTTTGAGCTGTTCGACCTGCGATTTCCACTGATTTTTTAAATATGAATAAATAAAAAACGTAGGAAAGATTAATCACAGCTTTTTGACCTTAGTCATCCTCACTTCAGGTGATGTTTATACATAAATTCTCTGGTTTCAGCAATGTGAATATTTTCTGCGTCTTTAGTCCTCTGTGACAGTAAACTGAAAACACCTAATGACGTCATATCAGTCTTTGGAAAACAGTGATTGACATTTTTCACCATTTTCTGACATTTTATAGACCAAACAACCCGCCTTAACCCACCACTTTGCTCAGAGAGACTGTCTGAATAATAAAAATACAGCTCCTTCATTTTCTTAGTAACTCAACAACAATCGTGTAAATAATCAACATCATTTGCGTGTCGCAGCTGACCTGCCATCTTCCATCTCCTTCTTTTCCTTCAGATCTGCAGCCTGAAGCCTCCATCAGCTCCGCAGCCGCCGTCTGTTCCTCCACATCCTGGCACCGCCTGAAACCACTCAGGGAAACATGTCAGGGAACATGTCATGGGAAAACTGCAAACTGGATCAGGGAGCAGGCAGGAGGCTCGCCACATGAAATGATTCCTGGGAAAAATCTGGCAGAAATTGGCCTGAATGTTTCTGTTCCAGCAGCCAAATGAGGCTGGAGGCAGAAAATATTCTTGTCCTGGTGAGCGAACAGGGTCAGAGCAGGAATCCACCGCTGGTATTTCTGGTGATTATAGCAGCAAAACTTCACTTCTGAAATATCTTTGTTCCATTTAAATCAGTCGTCTGTTTCGTTCATCTCCGTCGACACAAAACCCGTTTCTGTTCATGTACAGTTGACGTTTGCAATGTAGGACGTTTTGTTCTTGTCTGTGTTTGACAAATGTTTCACTACTGCAGCTGTACTTTGGTGTCTTGTAAGTCCATCTGGACACTTGACATAACACAATAAATTAATAAATAACCGTGTGCACGTGTGTCATCTCTCTTTTCTCATTCATATATTCACACATGTGCGCACACACACATACACACACATTAAGACACAACCAGTCATCCACATTAACCTCAAGATCTGTGGTTTGATCATGTGACTCCAGAATGACACATAGCAGCGACATCATCCGCATGTGTTTTATTAAACACGTCACTGTTAATCAATAATGATGATTGGTGATGTGGCAGCGCTGTGGTTTAAAGACGATGGTTTGGGGTTAAAATGACTTTGTTAAGGTCAGAGAAACATGTGGTGGGTTCAAGTCACTACTTCCTTAAAGTTAGGCCACCTTCGTCGTCATGGTTACAATAATAACCCCTAACCCTCAACTGTCCCGACTCACAGCTGGAAACAGGAAATGAACAGCTCTGAAGTCTCCTGTTGGGTTAAAGCGTCTGTCATGTATATAAACGTCATCTGAACGTCATCACTGCTCCACCTCACAGTTACTACGACGACCACCAGATGATCTGTCAATCAAACTAACTATAGTTCATTTTTGGGCGACTGACATCACGACCTGTTGTGTTGTTTTTCTCAGGAGGACAGACTCTTTGATATAACTTGCCTGCAACTGGATTTTTTTTTTACCTTACATTTTTTATATTTTATATAAATCTGAGACTAAAATTAATAATTAAAATTGAAATACAGACTTTCACAATAACTTTTGAAATAAAATAGATGTATAATAACTTGTATGTAGACGTTACTCTATGAGTGGTTTCTACTCTTCATGTGTTAATATTTCTATTCTATTTCTATTTATTTGTCTTCAGTGTCATCTGAGTGTTGTTGGACAACTCAGGGACTTTGTGGAGATGTTGACAAGATTTACGTATTGATTTGTTTATTTTTCGGTACTATTTCCTGATGTGTCCATAAACTTGAATGGACACTCAATAAACAACAGCAGAGAGGAGTCAGGAGTCTTCCTCCATCAGCGCCGCTGTGTCTCTGTGTATAAAGAGGTGTTTCACTGAGTTAATTTGTAGAGCAGTTATTGATCGATGGAGGATGTTTGTAGTTTATCGTCGGCCTGCTGGACTCTCCGTCCGTCCCTCTGCAGCCGTTTAACATGCAGGACTGATCGCCGCCGGACGCTCTGATTGGACATCTGTCAATAAAAGGAATTAACGTGTCGATGGGCGTCCCCCGGACAGAGGTTAGACAGTCCTGCTGAGGACGGCCCCTCCTCCACCCCCCCACCTCTATCACACTGAGCGATTGACAACAGGATTAGAGATGGAGCTCTGCCCCCCCCCCCCCCCCCCCCCCCCAGGTTTCTGAGAAAGCCTCTCCGTTTAAGATTGACAGGTGAGACAGGAAGAAACATTCAGATGCTAAACGACGTTTTCTTCTCCTCCCATCAGACCAGAAACACTCAGACTGTGATGTTCTGTCACGTTATTTAAGTTACACTAACGAACCGTCTGCAGGAGACGTGAAGGATCATCACAGTTACTTTACTCCATCACGTCGTCTTATTGACATCAAAATCTTTTTTCCATATATAAAGTCACATCATAAAGTTTTAAAATCTCAAAGGGAAAGTAAAGAATCAACTTTGTTAGCAGATCAGAGTTATTGATTAGTTGATCAACAGGAAATGAATATTTTGATAACTGAATAATTGTTTCTGTTCTTTTTTGAGCAAAAATACCAAAAAAATTGAAGATGTTTGCATCTCAAATGTAACAATGTGCTGTTTTCTTTGTCATACATAAGAATGAATGTAATATCTGAACATTTTGGACCGTTAGATCCGCAAATACCGGCGAGCAGGTCGGTTACATCACTATCTCAGTGTCTCTCCTCTGCTCCGCTGTGACGTCTATCAGCAGGTCTCAACAAGGGGAGTCACATCCACCTGCTACATGACGCACATTTCCTTATTTGGACATCACTCCCGGAGCTACTGACACTTTAATTTTCTAAAATTAAAGGCATAATAAAAACAAAAACAGGATTTTTAAGCCTCTTTCCACTTTTATTCCAATACAAATACAGATACTGGACTCTCTGCACATCCCTAGTGTTACCTAGTGGTCACATGTTGCGTCCAGCGTGACCTGTGTGAGAAGGAGAAGCAAACGCTATAACTACCATCAGTCCAACCTGTTTTCCCTCCAATAACCACCTCAGTGGACAGTCAGAGATGCTGTTGTTCTACATTTGGCAGTCAGGAATCACAGTTCCCAGAAGACACGTTGCTTTTTGACACGGTTCAATATATTTCAGGTATAATGAACAGTTGTTCTGTTGTCTTGATCCTCCAGTTATGTTCCAGCTCTGCAAACTTATGATGGACAAATCTGAGAAGTTACTGGTTCAAAAATAGTTCATCGACCTCTTGGTGTAATTACTTCATGAAAACATATTCAGTTATTTTATGTTCAATATTATAACAGAAACATTCAGTCAAACAAAATAGACTTTTATGAAAAGAGCCTTTAGATGACTGGCTGGACATTTTCTAGGTCAGTTATATAAACAAAAACATCCAGCACAATAAAACATTTCTGAACTTCTCGTGTAACAATTCATTAAAATGTTAAAATTGGCTTCTGAAGCCAAACAGCAGAAACAGTTCAAGCTTATTAGGAACAAAATTACTGCAGGAAACGTTTGTTCCCAGATTGTGAAACCAAACTGCAGCAGAACAAAGTACAATAAGAACTGAGAGGTGAACCGGTGACCTTTTAGGATTCAGTGTGTCTCATTCAAATGTTCCTCAAGGTTAGAAAATGAATCACTTGGTGAATCCTGTCACATGATGTTGTCACCTGACCTACAGGGCCGGCCGGCCGGGCGGAGGGAGGGATGGAGGGATGGAGGGATGTGTTTGGTGTGTAGATGTAGATGCTGTGGACAGGATGTGTTGTCACTGTTAATTCCTGCCATAAACTCAGCAGCTTGTGTGCATCTCTCTACGTATTGCACAGCCTGATTTAGGACTGCAAGGTCTCTCTCTCTCTCTCTCTCTCTCTCTCTGGCTGCTCCTGCTGCATGTTAAAGAGAGAATCCCACGTGCCGTGCATGGTGCCAGTATCACCACCACCACCACCACCACCACCACCACCGTCTCCAGTAGCCTCGGGATCTCTGGGCGTCCTGTTGTTCGCTGTCTCAGACGTCAGGTATATATCCTGTACAGCTGCTGTAAAATAAATGTGTATTGTGATCTTTTTTTTGTAGATGAGTGAAATTATTAACATCCAGAATTATGTTTGGAAACCAACAAAACCTCCGTATCTGCATCACTGTTGTACAATAAACCACTGCAAAGTTTAACCTTATTAAAAGCTGTTTGTAATATTTTCAGCCTTTAACTTTATCTCAAAAAGGAAAGTTGTTTAGTTTGTCTCGTCTGAAGTGACCTTTTACTTTGTATAAAGATGGTTTTGCAGGCCCAGTATAAAGAATCTGAATCAGCACCAGAGATGAAACACAACATGAACTTTATGATACTTGACCCTCCGTTGATGTTTGATTCATCGTTACCTTAATGGGATATAAAATAAATAAACTTATTGTTTATTGTAGGTTATATACAGTAACATACCTGAGCTGTTGATTGAGGAGCTGATAGATAACCCCCCAAAAACCCCCAAAACTCTTCAACTTGCTTCTCAGAATTTGCCAGTTTGTCAAAGCCTTTTGTCTGACATTAGTTTCTGCAGCTCTTGATATATGATGGCGTTTCGTTGCTGTTTCCCATCTAATATGACATTAATGGATATTTATTGTATTAATTCAAGGAAGGAACAGTCTCCTCATTGGTCCGCACATGCATGATGTTTTTGTCTGTCCGGTGGAGCAGAAGCTTGAGTCACATGATTTCACATTTACCTTTTATCAATACTTACCCCAAGAATAAAAAACCTTTTTGCAGTATTTCAAGATTTTTTTCAAATTTTCGGTGTTTCCATTCAGGTAAACAGTAAAAACAGACACCTACTGTCTTCATGATGAAGGAACGTGCAGCAGTGAGACTCTCTGATACACACTCGATACTTGTTTAGAATATCAGTTCATTGTTGGTTTGCATCCAAACATGAAGATTTGTGGACAAGAAGAAATCACCAGACTGATCCTTTAAACCTGATCCTGAGCAGGCCGAGTCAGGGAGGTGAGGGGGAGTATAAGGGAGAGAGAGGGAGGGTGGGGTGATACCGTCCAGGAACAGCAGCCAGAGAGAAGAGAAGCTGCTTCCAACACAAACTGAACGTCCAGCAGCGACTGAGAGCTGAAATGTGGAGCTGAAGCATGAAAGTGTTTGAAGGCGGCCGGCGTTCCTCCTGCAGCCTCTAAATGTGTTTATGGTTCGGATCTCCGGGCGGCTTTCCAGACTCACTTAGACGCTGAAGAGACGCCAAGTGCCCTCCAACCAAATAACACTGGCTGCTCCCGTGATCGCTGACACACCAAAACAAGACTCAATCCTGAACCTGAGTCCTCCGCAGCTGCTCCCACATCCACCACAGTCCACCTGAAACCTGAAAACACCCAGTCCTCCTCCTCCTCCTCCTCCTCCTCCTCCTCCTCCTCCTCCTCCTCCTCATCCTCCTCCTCCTCATCCTAAACTAACGCAGTGACTCCCTGAGTGTCGCCTGTCAGGCTGACTGCTGGATGTTTGCAGATGGAGAAGCAGGTGAGCTGCAGGAGAAAAACCAGATCAGAGGAGGACATGTGACGTTTCTCTGTCAGGACTCAAACCTGTGAACTCTGAGCGACCTGCGAGACGCTCAGAGTGTTTCAGGTAACAGCGGAGACCCACCTGGATGTAAAGACTGTTCAAATGTGAAAGGATGTTTGTATTTCTTTTCTCCATCCATGTTATATTTGTGAGGATGGGGATAAAACTGACATATAACAACATATCTTAACATGACTTATAATTACACAATTAAACTGATAAAAATATGCAAATAAAAACACATATGATATTACACCAAACTGTAGATAAGAGAGTAATAAAACAGAGACGCAGGATGCATTCAGGCTCCAGAGATAATCCTTCAAACTGTGAAACAATAACCAGCTATAGTTATGTTGTGTATGTGAGATACTGAGGTTAATATTTATGTCTATTTTTTAATGAAGCTGATTCTGATGCTGAAAATGATGATGAGCTTCAGTATCAGGATGTTAAATTATGTTGGTGATTAACATCCTTCATGTTAAAAGTCCAGTTTCCAAAACAAATTTAATGCAAATTTTAACTAAATTTAGAAAATGATAAAAATAAAATGTAGTGAATGTTTGTTTTCATCCACATAAGCAGTGTTTCTCCAGTTGATGTCGTTAAACCGTCGCAGAAGAAGAAGAAACAACGAGACGACGTCATTAAAACAGTCAAAGCTCAAACGATGGAAAACATGACGGAAATATGACGTTTCTGTTAGTTTCATGTGTTGATGTGAGGAAGGTTACAGCCTCCTCATCATCGCTCCACACAGATCTGATGTTGTCAGCTCTTCAGTCACATGATTCATGACGTCATCATTTATTCACTCGACTACTGTTTTTCTTTTTACGATCTTCTACATTTCCTGCGTTTCCACTCGAAAATGCAAATAAAAACAGACGTTTGATGTATCAAACCTTCAACTCTCCAATAAAAGACACAGTGTTGGATAAAGGAGGGTCAGAGTGATAAATATGAAAAAACTGTTTTGCAATATTTCAGGATGTTTTCATTTTTTTTTGAACATTTCCACTCCAATGTTTTTAAATTGCAACTTTATTATAATCTGAAAGGAAATTTATTTTGCAGGCCAGAAAAACACACAAGTCAATGTGCAGCAACATCAACAGTCAAGCACATAAACATATATATATAATGATATAAATAGCATATTTAAAATAAAATACAATATAATAAATATATAATAAATATATAATATATAAAACATCAGCAGAAGCCAAAACATTTTAACACTCAAATTGAGATTTGTGAATAAAAAAACTGACGGATGTAAACAAACTTTAATGAGCGTAAATCTTCAGACTCTCAGCGAAAAAAATCCTGTGAAGCTGATTGAACTCACCAGTAAAATAAAAGAAAAGAGGTCAAACGCCTGCTTTCATTTAAATATTCACAGCGATGATGGAGGGCTGAGACACACACACACACACACACACACACACACACACACACACGTTTAAAATTCAACCAAGTCAACGGCCGAACATTTAGATTCAGGTCATTAGTTGAACCAAAATGTGCATCTCAATATGTGGGCCAACATTTATGAAGATTTTTTTTTTTTTGACGGCTGAGTGACTGAATTATTCATTTTTTGTTGGGGGCACATTATTTATTTATTAATCAGCCTTAAATCTGGACTCAGATCAAATTATCCGGCTGCTTTCCAACACCTTTCCTGCTTAGTTTGACTTTTTTTTTTTTTTTTTTTTTTTTCTCCCTGTCAGTGAAGATTTCTTAAACATCAGCTGCTCATTATTTGTTCCATTGATTTTTGCAAATGGTGTTTCCCCAAAATATCAGCGGCCCATTACACAGGATGAATTATAGATGACAGACGAGCTGCTGGGAAACAAAAGAAGGCTGGACGTCCTCTCTCTCTGCGCTCACCTTTTACAGACCCGCAACACTCTGCTTCTTCCCTTTTTCACGCTCAAACAATCAGGGAAAGTTTTCAGGAATTATTGCAGCCGAGGTGAATCTGCTCTGACTAAAAAGCTGATTTGTAGCATGAAAATGTGAGCTACCTCATCGCTGTAAGGAACTGAAAGTCTTGCATCACGCGTCCAACAAACTCCAGAAAAGGCCTTTAGCTAAATCTCTGCATAATTTAGCAGAATATAAAGTTTTTTTTTCCCCCCTCCACTAATGTGTAAATACTCATCCAGTGTTTCCTGGTAGGAAGCAGATAATGAGAATGATAAATAGAGATGGTGTTGGAGAATAAACACATTAACAGAAATATCCTGCAGTGTTTGAGTGTTTTATTGATCTACAAAGAGAAACACACGTCACTGATGTGAAAACTGATTTTATTAAATGTCATTTCTGAACAGTTTGATTTCGTTCCTGTTACAGCAGACTGCGGTTCTGCTGGATTCTTTACTTTCTCAACAGCTTTAGACGCATTTTATCTTTGACTTTGTCTCATTTAAAGCCAAGAAGCAAACAACGCTCTGTCTTTTCCTGTAGGTGGTTCTAAGAGTCCTTTAGATGGTTCTAATGGTCCTACAGGATGTACATATGGTCACTGAGGAGGTTCTACAGGTCATTTAACTGGTTCTAGTGTTCCTTTAACTGGTTCTAGTGTTCCTTTAACTGGTTCTAGTGTTCCTTTAACTGGTTCTAGTGTTCCTTTTGGAGGTTCTTGTAGTTTCTAGGACTAGCTTAAGTGGTTATAATGGTCTTTTAGATGGTTTTAGTGGTATAACAGGATGTTCTTGTGGTCATTGAGGCAGTTCTAGTGGTGCTGAAGATGGTCTATGATTCATTCATGTGATTCTAAGGTTCCTTTAGATGGTTCTAGTGCTCATGAAGACGGTTCTTAGGGTTATTTATGAGGCTTTTAGGGAGTTTTAATGGTCATTGAGGAGGTTCAACAGATCATTGAAGTGATTTTAGTGTTCCTTGAAGTGGTTCTAGTGTTCCTTGAAGTGGTTCTAGTGTTCCTTAAAGAGGTTCTAGTGGATATTTAGGAAGTTATGTGGTCACTGAAAAGGTTCTAATGGTACTTCGAGTGTTTTTGTATTAAGTCAGGAGGTTCTTGTACTGCAGGTGGTTCTAGTGATCCTTTGGGAGGTTCTTGTAGTTTCTAGGACTAGTTTAAGTGGTTATAATGGTCTTTTAGATGGTTTTAGTGGTACTACAGGACATTCTTGTGGCCATTGAGGCGGTTCTAGTGGTGCTGAAGAGGATCTACAATTCATTCAGGTGATTCTAAGGTTCCTTTAGATGGTTCTAGTGCTCATGAAGAAGGTTCTTAGTGTTATTTATGTGGCTTTTAGGAAGTTCTTATGGTCATTGAGGAGTTTCTATGGTCCTTTAGGTGGCTCTAGTGTTCCTTTACAAGGTTCTAGTAGGTTTTAGAGTCCTTTAAGTCTCTGGCATTAATGTATGAGGTTCTTGTCCTGTAGGTGATTTAATGGTCACTTGGGATGTTCTTGTGGTCATTTAGGTGGTTCTAGTGGTCTAGTGTTCTAGCTGCCTTTAAGTTCTTGAGGTACATAAGGAGCTTCTTGTCCTGTGGGTTTTTCCTGTGGAGGTTTGTGGTGGAACAAAACTCCAATAACACACTTTTTACTTCTGTTTGTCACAAAACTGCACATCAGTTCATTTCAGTAAATGTATTGACTCTTTGTCCCTATGAGTATTATATGATGATGATGATGATGATGATGATGATGATGACTGGAGGTCAGGTTGGTGGTTACCGAACGCTCATTGAACAGAAGACGCAGCGTTTGACTGATTACTGTTGACCCCAAACATCACAGTGGAAACCTCCACTGTTCCCTCAAACCAAAACCACAAGTTATGTCTCTGCCACTTCAAACACCTTCAGACATCTTCAGACATCATCAGACATCTTCAGACATCATCAGACATCTTCAGACATCGCCGCCGGGGCTGCTGGGAGTCTCAGCAGTGATGTAATCGGACTGGAGTCCCCACACTGTGACATCAGTGATCCCCAACAGCAGCACTGGCTTCAAGTTTCAGGTCAAACAGATGTCTGCAGAGAGTAATGATTGTCTGGTCGACAGTTTATTTTGTTTATTACTATTGAACATCAACACATTTTCCACACATCTTGTTTGCAGAGTGCACTTTTACACTATAATCCATTCGTTACACACTGAAAAAAGCATTTTAATAAATCAGAGCTGGTCTGTTAATACAGAGGACACATTGATATGTTACACACAGCTAACAGTTCTCCTCTCCTTCTGTCCATCACTCATATTCTTCCCGGTTTATTAATCTCTGGTTAATGTGGCGTCAGAATCGCCCGGCAGGATGGAAACAGCAGAAACTCCAAAACACCCACAGCGGGTGTTTTGGTTGGCCGGCTGTGTGCGTGGCGTTGGGCAGAGATGGACACAGGTAGAAATTGGGTGAGACAGCTATAATCAGCGTCAGCCATCTGGAGTGGTGTCCGGTATCTGAAACACAGTTCTGTTCTCACAGAGCTGCAGTGAAAACTTAATCGCTGGTTCTGTTTCAAGGCTGCTGCAGAGACTTTATAATACAGTGGAGCTGATTTTTTATATTGGGACTGTGAGGAAATGATTACATCCAGAGGTCAGATTTTTTCACGGAGCAGCTGACGACATCCAATCAGAGAGAAGCTTTTTCTGTGAGAGAAACAGCAACGTTAAAACCAGCTGACTGCTGTGCTGAGCAGCCGGGAGGTAAACTCGCTGTTGAAGTCCCACATTTAAATCTGCACCTCTCAGGTTTATCTTGTGTTTTTATAAACTGTACTTGTTATAAATACTTTACCTAGAAGTCACATCCAGTCACTAACAGCATCATCACTCTCAGTCATTACAAGTTGAAGTTTTGTTTTGATAGATTTAGTTTCTTTACATGTTTTATTACATGTTGTTTAGTATCAGTTGGTTTTATGTTGCTGCTATGACACATGAATTACCCTCAGAATAAAGATTTATCTACCTGCTGTTGGGTGTTTTCAATTAGGATCAGCTGTATGTCACATGCACACATATTATACAGCTAAAAACCTGGAGCTATTGGACCTTTGAGTTGAAATAAGTTTATTTAATTTTACATCTACAGTCATGCTAGCAGCTTTGTGAGGTTGTACTTGAGCTAAATGCTAACATGCTGATGTTTAGCAGGAATAAAAGGGGTTGAAGTGTCATTGAAGAGCAAGAGCAGAGATGAAGGCAGTTGTTTATTACATCTGGAACACTGTTTCACATATCATAAAATCACATCGTGTAGACAGATGATTTTCACATATTTCACATGTGAAATGTGAGACATCATATGAAAAAATAACAATTATTCATTGTGATTTTTGGATACTTACATATAATGAATAACCTGCCTCCTTCCCTGAGGACAAACACTGTTAAATAAACTTAATATTAACTGGTGATTTCCAAACATCAGACTGTAATCGTGCGTGCAGACGGATGTTTTGTTGGTGGAAACTGGCAGGAGGTTCAGTATCGCCACGTTAACTTCACATGACCTCAATTTTCTGGCTCTCAGAAGGTTTGAGCAGCGCTGTGATGATTTATCTGCTGATTAGTCAGCTATGAGCCAACACACTCGCGGATGATCTCCTAACGGCCTCGATTAATGACTGACCCGCTGAAATTGGTTAATTGGGCGACGGAGGGTCGTGTAGCCGCCGTCCTGTTGGCTGTGATTCAGAGCTGAGAGTCAGACTGAAGGAGAGCAGATCAGTTGAACTCAGACTAAAGACTCAAAGATCTGAGGTTCAGGATCAGGTTTCATCTGTGACACTGATTCATGTTGGAAAAGGAAATGTGATTGTAAAGTCAGGACCATTAACAGCTATTTTCATCACTGATTCATTTGCTTGATTATTTTCTCAATTAATCATTAGTCAGACAGTAGTGAAAATAATTATAATAATGATATAATAACATAAAAAAGTTATAATTTGTTAGAGCTCATGGTGACGCCTTCAGAATCCAAAGATATTCAGTTTACTGTCATTTATCAAACATACAAGTTTCAAACCATCACATTTAAGAACCTGCAACCAACAAATATTTGGCATTTTTCCTTCAAGCATCATTCTGGCAACGTTCTATATTTTTCTTCTTGTCAACAAATCTTCATGTTTGGATCCAAACCAACAATGAACTGATCTACTAACTAGTATTGTGTGTGTATCAGAGCTGATATATCTGATTAAAAACACATCAGTGAGTCACACTGCTGCACTGGGTCACATGTTCCTTCATCATGAAGAGTTTGGTCACATTAGTTTGTTTAGAAACGGCTGCAAACACTAATAACAGCATCATGTTTACAGTCTCTGGTGAGTAGTTCTGTGTAAGGCAGAAGCTACTGAGCATGTGCAGGAACACGGTTCTGTTTACAGCTTCACTAGCTTGTTGTGCTGCAGATCACAACCTCTGGACTTTATACTGAAGTTATTTACAATGTGATACAACAGGAAGGAACATGTGACCCAGTCACCCATGAACTGACCTACTAACAAGTATTGTGTGTGTATCAGAGCTGATATATCTTATTAAAAACACGTCAGTGAGTCACAGCGCTGCACTGGGTCACATGTTCCTTCCTGTTGTATCACATTGTAAATAACTTCAGTATAAAGTCCAGAGGTTGATGATCTGCAACACAACAAGCTAGTGAAGCTGTAAACAGAACCGTGTTCCTGCACATGCTCAGTAGTACACAGAACTACTCTCCAGAGACTGAAAACATGATGCTGTTATTAGTGTTTGCAGCCGTTTCTAAACAAACTAACGTGACCAAACTCTTCATGATGAAGGAACATGTGACCCAGTGCAGCGGTGTGACTCACTGACGTGTTTTTAATCAGATATATCAGCTCTGATACACACACAATACTAGTTAGTAGATCAGTTCATTGTTGGTTTGGATCCAAACATGAAGATTTGTTGACAAGAAGAAAAATATAGAACGTTGCCAGAATGATGCTTGAAGGAAAAATGCCAAATTTTTGTTGGTTGCAGGTTCTTAAATGTGATGGTTTGAAACTTGTATGTTTGATAAATGACAGTAAACTGAATATCTTTGGATTCTGAAGGCGTCATCATGGGCTCCAACAAATTATAACTTTTTTTTTAATGTCATTATATCATAATTATAATTATTTTCACTAATGTCTGACTAATGATTAATTGAGAAAATAATCTGCAAATATCACATTTAAATATAATATTTCACATGCTGTCATTTTTTGTATTCTGACAATAGTAATCGATGTTTAACTTTATTAAAAGATTAAACTTCTGATAGCAGCAGCTTTAGTGGAGCCGAGTTGTGTTAAAATGTGGAAAGAAAGACATAAAACTATTAACACAAAGCACACACAGAGTCAAATGTTGGAAAATGTATGTTTTAGTTGACTGGATCTTTAAAGGGCCACATGCCAAAAAAAGTTTCAACCCATTTCGGTCTGAGTCCAGGAAAACCCCCAGATAGGGTTTTCATGCTTGGGAATTTTGGGGGATTTTCATACTTTTACACTTTTGTAAAAACTTTTTCTTAAGTATTTAATTGTTGTTGTAACGCAGTAATTTTACAGTTTTAGTTTTTATTAAACTATCTGTTTTGGGGTCTCAGTGGAAGCAGAAAGGCCTCTCCAAGCTGCAGATCTGTTTTCCTGGAGGGCCGGGTCTATGTGCTGGGTTCACTAGGTGTTTAGTGGCGACGCAGGACTGCCAAGTATGATGTTACGGCCTTCCCATGTTAATGTTCATTCAGGAAGGGCCTTTACTGTTGGAGCAGCGGGAGGGAGCTGGCCAGCTGTGAAAACACTGTTAAAGAGGCTTTAGTGCTCATTTCACGAATACTTTAAGTTTACTTATTGAAGAGGAAAAAAAGAAATTAATGGACTATGCGCTGGGCTTTTCCTTATTGTTCTTCCATCAGACTTCTCCATATGTTCAGCCTCCTGTGAAACCAGATCCTGAAGTTCTCTTCTCTGCTGGTCTGGGATTAACATCATGAGCTGCTGCCATGTTAGACCCAACTGAACTCTGACCTCAGAGACAGAGAGGACGTCCTGCTGCAGGCCCTCAGGGGCCTTCAGGGGCCCACACGGTGCTACCTGGGCCACCTGAGGCTCCTCGTGTGCCTGATATTACACCACTGACATGCAGAATACTGCTCTCTGATTGGCTGGCAGGCGTCAGTAGAAACTGTTTAACAGGACGCCTCCAACAGAGTTCGGGTCAGCAGTTTGACTCCTGATCAAAACTGAAGCTCAGAGGGAAAATAAACTGCAGGTAACCGTAGCAACAGCACTGATGCTAACATTACCTCCTAACTCACTCAGAGTGAGTTAGGAGGTAATGTCAAGGAGAAAAACTCTGTCAAGGAGAGAAAAACCTCTGGAAACTATTAAAATACACTACAGCCTCCTTCAGAACCTCCTGAAGGACTCCTGGAACCTCCATAAGAACTTCTTGAAGCTGCTCAAGGTCCCCTGGAAACTCCTCAAGGCCCTAAAACTTTCTTAAGACCCCTGAAACTTCCTCAAACAACACTGAAACTCCTTAAGAACCTCTGTAACCTGATCATGGTTCACAAGAAACACCATAAGAGCTTCTTGAACCTGCTCAAGGTCCCCTGCAAACTTATCAAGGTCCAAATACCTCCTTAAAAGCCTCCTCAAGGCTCCAAGAAACTACATAAGAGCATCCTCAACCTGTAAAAGGTCCACTGGCAGCACCTCAAGACCCTAAAACCTCTTCAAGAAACCCTGAAACCTGATCAAAAACATTAGGAAGCTCTGGAAACCCCTAAAGGCCCTAAAACCTCCTTAAGACCCTAAAACCCCTTCAAGAAACCCTGAAACCTGATCAAAAACCTTAGGAAGCTCTGGGAAACTCCTAAAGGCCCTAAAACCTCCTTGAGACCCATAAAACCTCTTCAACGACCCTGAAACCTACTCCAGGACTGTTGGAAACCTCATTAAAAACCTCCAGAAACCTGAGAAACCTCAGATCATGTTTTGTTTGTGATTTTAGCAGATGGCTTAAAAAATACTACATTACCCATGAGCCTCAGCTGCCATTGCTAAACAGTTGCTGAATTCAACCAAGTGACAAAAATTAAAAATGGACTGATTTAATCTGTAAACTGTAAAAATCTATTTTCCCAACAGTGTAACATAAGCTCACTGTTAGCAGCACATGTGGCCGATGTTTGTTGCTGAAATGCACCCTGGGAGTCGTAGTTGACTTCTCTCCTTCAGATTTCTGTCCACGGTCTTGTAGCTTCGACTTTTTTATCAAAGAACCAGATATTTTCTCACACAGTTGTTCATCTTTTGTTGTGATGATTCAACCAGGAGAGTTTCATGTTGATCCAAACATGAATCAGACTGTTACTGAGCAGCCGAGGATCATGGGTATTGTAGTATTTTTTTTTTAGCTGTCTACCAAAATGATGGACAAAACGTGATTTCTCACAAAGTGAAAATAATTCAAACTAGTTTCTGTGTTCAGTAACGTTGAGGCGATTAAAGAAACTTCATCACTCTGTTAGCTTCATGTTGCAGTCAGTGGTTTGGTACGAAGATAAACCTCCTCTTTTTCTATTTATTGAATCAAGAATCAAAACGTGAGATTCCCAAATATTCCCTCCTCTAGAGTGGGAACATGATGTCTGAGACCAGGTCCACACTGAGCCGGCTACATTCATAAACACATCTTCTTCTTCTCTCCGTATTTGTTCCTCCGTCCAGACTAAAACGGAGACTAAACGTCGTCCAGAGTGTGTAAATGTTAAAACGTTGGCTCTGTGTTGTCGTGTGTACGAGGGAAACTGAGCTTTGTAGAAATGCTGACAGAACAGATGGTGGCAGCAGCGCAGCGTTTCATTAGAAGATGAAGAGGAAGAAACACAACAACAACAATGGTGGACGCTTCATGCGAGTGTTGTCCTCTTTATTTTCTACTCTGGCAGCTTGTTTAGAGTTAAACGTAGTCATCGACCACCTTTCTCTGCTCAAACTGTTGGAATCTGCTGCTATAAACTAAACGGAGACAGTACACCGTTTCTTCTTCGCTGGTTTTCTGTGGCTGACTCGCTCGTCTGTCATCTGCACATGCCCAGTAGGAGGAGAATTACTCGATTCGGTGTTTTAACGTGTGGACGGAGGTATTTGCAGCAATGAAACTCCCGCTGTGGACGCATGTCGACATACTCTAAAATCCTGCCTACAGCTCTGGAGGTCAGAGGTCAACACAAAGACCTTTAAAAAGCTGTTGAGATCACACACACACACACACACACACAGAGTTGGTTTGTGGTGGAGAGCGGAAACAGCCTATCAGTTTAAATGTCTGTATGAGACCACATGTTGAGACGCCTCACAGTCAGCGACGTGGGTGAGATCCGTACGGCGTTAACTCGTCTTTAAAACAGTCCGACCTTTCCTTTCATATACATTCTCTATACTTCTGTTTCTTGATCTGACAGCACCTTGTTATTGCAAAAATGAAAAAAAAAAAGTGCGTCCAATTAGAGCTGTGCAGCACAAACTTCTTCCTGTTAAGCTCTGCTGTATCCGCGCTCCGCAGAGAGGATCAGGCCAGATGAGCTGAGACATTAATACCTCGCCGTACATCCATAAACCCGCCTGCTCTTTCTCCTCCTGCAGCGTCCTTCAGTCGAGTCAGCCGGGAGCGCACGCCGAGCCAAAAAATCAACTCCAACAAGATTGGAAGAGTAAGTGAGGAGGATGGATGTGTCGACACAAAGCCCGCGCCCCGCCGCCATCTGGAAGCCATTACACAGTTCTTCTTCTCTGGCTGTGAGAGGTGTGGCAGGACTAGCAGCCTCCACAGGGGTTTACTCTGCAGTCTGTAGGTGGACATGAGAATGAGCTGCTTTTTATTTATTCACAATTAATCACGGAGACGTTTCACACCGCACATTCTTTAAAACACAAGAACCAGCAGGAATGATGCCTGTAAGGACACATAAAGATGATGAACAAGTATCCAAACTGCTGTCTTAATGTGATGACTTTATATAAAGAACGTCTGGCCAAAGAAAGAATATGTGCAGTATGAAATACATAGAGTGACAATTAATCAATTCACTGAATTAATCTGCAACAATTCAGATAATCTGTTAACTGTTGGAGTCATTTTTCAAGCTTCATCTTCTTACATGTGAATATTTTCTGGTTTTCTTTGTCTTCCAAGATAATAAACTGAACATTTTGGTGTTTTTGGACAAAACAAGACACTTAAAGACGTCACCTTGGAGGTATTCTCCACAACCGTCTTACAGCTGTGCACAATCTAATTCTCTTTTTGCAGTATTTAGGGGTTTTTTTGTGTTCTGTGTTTTATAATGTGATATAATGTATAATGTAATAAACATCCTGCATATTATACAATCCAACACAACATCTCTGCAATATAATATAATCTCTGTGTGACTCGCTATTAATCAATCGTACTCCAGAGGAGCTGCTGCTGCTGCTGCTGCTGGTGTTCACACCAAATATACATGTGAAGAAATAAAAGTTAAACACGTCTGAACAAAATGCAGTTCAATACATCACAAACTGTTGTTTCACCTAAAGTATATTCACAGATTCCAGCCCAACATCCAGATCAGACTGGATTAGATCCAGACTGGATTAGATCCAGACTGGATTAGATCCAGACTGGATTAGATCCAGTCGACAGAAGGAGACGGAGACTCTGCAGGTCTTCCTCTAACCAGAGTACAGCAGGTTCAGACTTACGTATTTGGGAGTTTGAACCTCTGGAGGAGGCAGTTCGATCATCTGCAGCTTCAACACACCTGTACCTGACTGTGCTGTGACATCATCATCTCAACTCAAAGCTCCACTCTCACCGTAAAAACAACCATCTGTAATGTAGCTATAACGAACCTGTTTAATAAAGGCCGATCTGTTCATTTTAATATATTTATATTAATAGATGTTTATTGAAATGTGTTGATATCTGTACGTATCACACAGTCTACAGGCAGCGCTGCTGTTCTGTCCAATAAAAACATGAAGCTTCACTTCAACTTCAGACAAACTAATGTGGCAGCAATAATATCAGATTTCATCTGTGAGGCCAAAAGGAATCTGATCAAATATGAAAATGGCAGAGAGACATCAGAGCTGCAGAGATCAGACTGTTCTCACTCTTCTCTGAAGACCTTGGACCAAATTTACAAACATATTATTTGGATAAATCGACCACATATTGGAAATTTAAATGTTAATAAAATGACATAACAGTCTGAGGACGAACATTATAGTTTTTAGTTTAGTTGCTCACTTGAATGGAGATAAAATGACGGAATCATGCAATAATAAAATGAGTCTTTTCACTCAAACGTTTACTCACTTTTTTACAGTCACTTCTTTTCCAATGATCGTGTGGGGAAAAATGCTTTTTGGGCCAGTGAGCATCATGTGACTGGAAGGGAGGACAGGAAGTTGTAATTTGGCCACTTTGGTATTTAATGCATTCTGGGATACTTGGCTGTCCCGAGTCAGCTCCCAGAGTGGATAAAAACCAAGAACACGTCCCGTCATCTGGACTGAACTCGGCTGATGCAGACTTTGAATGTAAAGGTAGTCGAGCTGTGACTCGGGGACGAAGGAGGCTCGGAGACCACCGGTTGTACTTTCTGCCATCTTTGTTTAAGCTTTACTTCATCAGGTACATCTGTGCAACGTAAGGCGATCCAATACAACAGCTCTGCCATATATTCTACTTCTATGAAGCTTATACATTTTCAGTTTTTGCTGTCATGGTCAGAAAGGTGATGATTCTACTTTATGTGTATTAGTGAGGTTCTAGTGGGTGGTGGTGAACTGAACTGCATTTTATTGAACGGTGTCCATTAACATACATGAGGAAGGCAAAATATTAGGAACACTTTTCAATGTAATGCACTCCGGTACACGGGAACATGGAGGCCGCTGAGGTCAGTGTTCACAGTTTCATTCTCCCCGTTGAAACGACAGGAAGTGAAGGGACGAGTGACCCAGTCGCCAGAAGAAAACGTTGGCGTTGAACGTTTCTGCAAACCACAGAAACGTTGAATATCTACATTTCAACACGTGTAAAACGTATCATATCAACATTTCTACCCGTTGAATAATGATGTTTCATGGTGTGACAACGCTGTGGTTCAGGTCTGGGTAGGTTTAGGCACAAAGACCACTTGGTTAGGGTTAGAGAAAGATCATAGTTTGGGTTCAAATAAAAATAAAAAATAAAATGAAAACGGCCGATGTCTCGCTAAAAACACCCGCTTTTGTCAGTTGAAACAGGAAGCAGGCGTTGGTTTCAATCCACCGACCCTCCTCCTCCTCCTGATAGGACAGTCAGTAGATCACATGTGAACTACGTCACTTTACAAATGCAGAGATGATACGTTTTGTAGAAATGTTGATATACTACATATTACACATGTTGAAACGTAGATATTCAATGTTTCTGTGGTTTGCAGAAACGTAAACTGCCAACGTTTTATTCTGGCGAGCAGGCTGGAACGAGAGAGAGACACAGAGAGAGAGAGAGAGAGAGAGACACAGAGAGAGAGAGAGAGAGAGAGAGAGAGAGAGAGAGAGAGAGACAGAGAGAGAGACACAGAGAGAGAGAGAGAGAGAGATTCAAGCTGCAGTTGTTTCTACTCGCTTCCTGCTGATTTGGACAGATTTGTTCATAAATTTAAAAAAAATATTTAGCACTGTGAGTGCTCTCATTAATAATCATTAATAATGTATTGTTAGACCTTGAAACAGCAGCCGTACGTTGTTGTTATTTAGTCTTTCTGAGGCTGCTGCGTGGTTCAATCAATGAGAAGATCCTACAGATCTGAGGAAGTTATTTCATTTAAGGGAATAACTTAATACGAGGATATAAATAAATTAATTGGATGTTAAAGAACAAAATCAGCATGTTGAGTGCAGAAGTGAATCATTTTAGGGGGGTCACCTACCGGCATTGGCAGCTGGACAGGTGGATGCTTATCTCTACTTTATGTTTAACAGGCAGTGCAGAGACCTTCAGAGGTTCAAAATTAAAAACACCATACACCAACATAACCTGTTGAATTATAGCAACACATAGTCAAACAGAATGTAACATGGAATCTCACAACAAACCACATCAAACTATATCACTGTCCACACCTGATGAAACTGGGAGTGGGGGGGCAATTTTATAAGCCAATAAAACAGTTTGCTTTCACAAACAAAAAGCCCTGAGTGGTGAAAAGGCTGCTTCCTTACAGACATTTATACATATTGTTTCTAAATGAAGAAGTGTTCATTTATCATCTCTGCTGCAGAGACATTCAACCATCAGAGACAGAGATGTCTTCTTTCTTTCATGGAGGTGAAGTATCCGTGTTATAACGTCCTGCTGCATGTGTTGCTGTTGCTGCAGAACTTTGTTGCTGCTGGTTATTTAGCATGTTCTCCGAGTGTCTGTGCAGGTTCTCTCTGGGTTCTCCAGCTTCCTCCATCAGACCAAAAACATGCAGGTCTGATTAACCTGTAGGTGTGCATGTGAGTGTGAATGGTCTGTATAATATATGTATATATGTATATAAGCTCTGTGATTGACTGACAACCTGTCCAGGTGTACCCCGCCTCTCGCCCAGCGTCAGTTGTGATTGGCTCCCGCTCCCCCGCCGCCCCTCTAGATGGATGTTTAACCAGTCTGACATCATCAGCAGCAATGACAAACACGCTAACTGTCCTGGTTGTTTCATTTAAATTATGTTGTAATTTTTTAGTGATGTGTTTAAAAGTAGTTCACAATTTGCACTTTATAATTTCTTTTCTAATATGCTGCTGTATGAATCTATTGCTTCACCGCATACAGTGGTCATTGGACCAGCACGATGTCAACATGTATGTATTCTGGTTGTTGATTGGTTAAGGAGGACGTTCTCCCTCGGAGAGTCATTTTACGTGTTTTGGCCAATAACAGATTAGCATGAAAAAAAACCCTGAAGTGCATTAAATTGATATAAGAGATCCTGACCTGAGGAGGCCAGCAGGAGGCCAGCAGGAGGCCAGCAGGAGCCTCCTCCTCTGCTCCTCTCACCGCTTCACACACACTGTCCTCTCCTCTCTTACCTGCCCTGCAGGTGTCACTGTTGAAGCATTATAATCAGAATTTCAAAATAATGAACCTCTCTAAAACAGAGGAGGAACCTGCTCTGCCTGTTAGACTGCACAGTATTTCTGTGTCAGTTCTTTTGTCCTGTATCAGTGAGGATTTGGGATGTTTCTTATTTGTTTAACAGCACGTTCTTGTGTTTTAACCCCCTGAACACGGACTAGTGTTCCTCTCAGGTGGAGCTGTGGTTGGTTATCTGTGACCCTCAGCCTGTTCAGCTCCCTCATGACGTCCCTTCTGCTTATACAGTATAACTGATGTTTCTGCATCCTGATAAATCAGCGAGCTGTCATACGCCTGCAGCTCTTGGCCTTTTTCCGGTCTTCCCTCTTTGTTTCTGGATCCTGGCAGCTCATACTGGATTAAAGCCCGCTTTCCCAACGATGTGGAAATAACGGCAACAGAGGAATTTCCTCCTGCCAGCTCCTCAGAGAGACAACAGCATCCACGCATGGTTCCCAGAGACGATGTTAAAGTGTCAGCAGCTGAGTCCTGCTTTACAGCTCTGTGTTTGTGCTCAGATTTATTTGTGAGTGTTTGTTTTGTATCCATGTGTGAGGAGGAGAAGGAGGAGGAGGACGGGGGGTGGTGTTAAAGCTCTTCTGTGGCCAATAAAAGCCTCCAGCTCTCCAGAGGTTCAACGGGATAATTGATGATTGATGATGTCAGCATGTTTGGAGGTTAAAAATCATTTTGGTGCACTGAGGGTGGCTGTCAATATTCACTCAATACTATTAACTAATCAACAGCTTCACTTTAGGCTCCTTTGCGTCAGTTTGTAATTGATGTTGAACAGTGAAGCTGCAGCCAGTCGCATTTCTTCAGCTGGATCAGTATCCAATGCAAACTTGTGTTTTAGTTTATGTTTCTGCACAAATAACAAAACACAGAAACATAATGTAAAAGGGTTAAAAAGGACAACTCAGCAAAATAACAATCTAAAGAAGAAAATGTCATATATATATATACAGTAAATATTAGCACCACATTCAGAAAAAAACTACAAATACCATTTACCTCATATTACTACGTGTCCCAGGTGACTGATCTGAACTGTTAATTGCTGTGATACAGAACAATAATCTGTATCTAAAGTTAAAGAAATCTTTAGATAGCAAAACAGTTACTAAACGTATCAACATGTAAAAAAACATTAGCATGATAGCTAACATTAAGCTAACATTAGCATGTTAAAACTGTTTCCTGTCCAGGCAGAGACCAGCTTTGATTCGATTAGGAAGCAACTTCGGAAACAAGTTTTATAAAACATTTTGGGTTGTTTTTTTTCATCCATATGGTTAGAAAAGTCTTGAAGGATTGAAATATCTTCAGAAACATACTTTTCATTTAGAGAAACTGATGAAATGTACGCTAACCCTTAGCCTATTTCACTAAGAGCTAAATATGTAGCCTACGTTATTAACTGTACACATGTTAACATGCTAATATTAGCATGCTGAAAAGCTATCATTGTAAAAAGCAAACAAACGAAGAATAAAACCGTTTCCACCACAGATTTATAAAGAGAACTGGATACAAGAACAGCGCCGAGCTTTGAAACAAAGTCGACATAACAGCCAAACTGTGTGATTAAGTCACGTGATGCTGTTGGACCGCTAAACCGGAAGTGAGCCGTCTCAGCCGGTATAAGTCTCTAGGGAGCATGTGGCCCATAAAGTTTTCAGGAAGTGGCTTTTTTTAGCTTCATGCACCACTGAGCAGCTTTCATAGGAATGAACGGAGCCTCTGATGCTGTATCCAGTTCTCTTTATACATTCATGGTTTCCACAAGTTTCCAAATCCAAACATAGATGGCAGCCTGCAGTTACCTGGATAAGAAACAGTCTCAAGTTGTGGAAACAAGTTAAAAATCTTTTTTATTGTTCAGCAAACTGAATGTGATGATTACAGAAGTCTCTGAGGATTCTGGTCTGGTCTTTTGGTCTGCAAACAACCAAAACCTGACCTCCTGTGTTACATGTTTCTGGCGTTCCAAGCCCTAAACTAACCTCAACCTAACCTGATTCTAACCTAAACCTTTAAACCAAGTCTTAATCCTGAAGTGAAGGGTTTATTTTGTGAGAACTGGCATCACCGCGATGCAACTGTGAAAACAGATTTGTCTGGGCTACATGATGAACACACAGGAACACAGTTGGTGATAAGGCTGACCTGAGGTCTTCCAGACCGCTCAGCTCAGTCTGATCTCTGAGAGTTTATCATCCGCCGGCTGATAGAAACATAAAAACACTGATTAACATGAAAGCAGAGCAGAAGACTGTGACCACACACACCGGACGCAGACTTCAGGAGGAGACGAGATAATGTTTCCCTCTAAAAATACAAACCAACACAGAACAGTCAGGAACACTTTTTGCTCTTAAATATCAGAAAATAAAGCAACTTATTGTGTACATCAACATTACATATCACATATTGTCATAGCATCCAAAAAACCCAGATCTTTTTTTAAAGGACGGGTTCATAATTTTTCCAGTGTGTCTTATAAACCAGCAGTCAGGTGTCTGTATGATCAGTGAAAGAGGTTTTCCTCGCTGTAATCATTCCTCCTGTTCATGCTGGATATTAAAAGATCCTTCAAATGTTCTTGTTCTGTATCTGAAGCTTATATGAGGCTTCAGTTAGTCATATCAAGTGGATATCTGACACATTTACAGTCTTTTTAGCATCAAATTCCCTCTCGGACTGTGGATTTTGTCCTCCATCACTTCCATTGTAAGGTCATTATGAAGGGATCTTCTAATGGTCAGTATGAACAGGAGGAATGATTACAGCAAGAAAAACAGCTTTAATGTTCATTTGGGCTCCTGACTGTTGGTTTAAGAACTAGAAAAATTGTGAATCCGTCCTTTAAACACTAAAAACATCAGCAACAAGTTATGTTTTGCTTGTTTGTTTAACTCAGTCTTGTCTGTTACAGAATACAAAAGCTAAAAAGCTTTTAGCTTTTGTATTCTGTTTTATGACAGAGTGACTGCAGCCTTGTATTTACTTTTATTGTTGTCATATGGATCAGTCTGCAGTCTCTGTGACACACCACAAAGTGCTAACATGAGTTTTTCTCTCTACACAAATCAACACACCCTTCTGACACTGTTACACTTATAACTGCACTAATACCAGTAATCCAACAATCATTTTTGCCAGATGATGAAATTTCCTGCTTCCACCAGTAACTCCTGTTTGTGACGAGGTTTTTGTTGCTGGGATTTTAAAATGTTTAAATGGCACGGAGCCTGATTATCAGACTGGTGTTTGCTTCCAGTCCTCCACTGTTAAACAAACCTGAAACTTCATAAATAAACTGAAATGAAACAGAGTCCAGGTTATAAAGTGGGGTTTTTTTGAGAAGCCAGAAGTCTCAGCAGCTGGATAAGTAATCACTGAGTCACTTTTATTGATCATTAACTCTATCAGATATATTATGTTCAGTGAGTCCTGCGGGGAGTCTTATCATTCATGTCAATGGTGAGTATTCGTTCCAGCTGCTCTTCTGGATCCAAGAAACACTTGAAATATCAGTTAGTGAGATGAAAATAGGAAGACCTGTTTCTGATCCAGAACTGTGGTGAAATACTTACAGGACATAAATAAGAAGTGGCAGCTCGTGATATTAACTTAAAGAGGTTCATGTCTACTGTGAGCCAAAAATACAGAGAGGAGTCGAAAACGCTACCAGACTGCAGGAACTCACTGTCCTTCACCCTCGAACCCTGATCCACTAAAACTGTTCACACGCTTTGTTTTAAGGCTGCGTTTGATGATTGTTTTGGCCGTTTGGAGAAAGAAAAACTCCAAGACAAGCTGAGAAACACACACTTTGGCCATGTTGTTGTCTTTTAAAGTTTGCTAATGTGTGAACACTTTGCTAACGTTAACTCACGTTAGCAAAACAGCTGCGTGTTTCCACCATAGACTGTATAAAAATATGGACGTAGTTACCGTGACGTCACCCGTTGGTTTCTGAAGAGCAGTTTTGAAGCTCAAAGTGAGCTCGAAGTGCCAAACTCCCAGCCAATCAAAAATGGGTAAAGAGGCGGGGCCGAATGGCTGAAACAAGCCACCTAGCGGCTGGCGGACCTGTCACTCAAAGCAGCCATGTCCTTCATTATGTAGAACTTTACAGCTTAATAAATTTAAACAGGTGAGTTATAAAAAAATTCACCCCCCGTACAGTTGTCATGAAAGAGGAAATTAGCTACAGAGACCAAAACCGTTGTTTGTACCAGGCTGTAAACATGTTTATTTCTGCTGTAAAGTTGGACATTTTAACATGGAGGTCTATGGGGATTGACTCGCTTTTGGAGCCTCAAGTGGTCGTTCAAGGAACTGCAGTTTTTGGCTTCATTTTACAGCCCCGGAGGTTGCCGCTCGGTTTCCACATCAAGCAGACACAGAACAACATGTTTGTGTCCACCTGATGAAGTTAAATTCAATATTCTGTCTCCTTTTAGCTCTGATTTGGTCTCCACCAACTCCTGAGAAACACATCTGTCTTTAGCTGCTCGCTAACTGCGTCTGTCTGCTGTTTCCTGCTGTGTTTATCAGAAAACAGTCTGTTTTGTTAGAATATCTTAGTTTATGGGACTGATATGAAAACTAAAACTTTTTTTCAATATAGTTGGCTTCTTTTTCTATGTAAGAAGAAAAAAAGCCAAAGTTCTTCAATGTTGTCTCAACAGAAGCAGCTGCGCAACAACTTAGTCCAAATAAATTTGTCAAATATTAATATATCTCTAATATTTTCACATAAACCTGGAAATAAAGTTTTAGGATTCAGAAACATTTAAAAACACAAGTTATGATGTAAAATGAAGAAGAAATATTTCAGATTCTGCTCTATTTCTGGGTCAGCAATCAAATTTAAGCAAATTTATGGCATTGACCAACTGAACTGTTTTGTAGCAAAGGTCTTTGAGTTGTGTGTCTTCCATTGAAGCGTTCAGACGACAGTCAGGTGGGTTCAATCGACTCATCAGAGACTCGTTCAATGACTCAACCTGCAGCCAGTGTTCACCTGTTATTAACATGGCTGCCTCAAGTTTCCAGCAGTTTCCAGCAGTTTCCAGCAGCCAGTCAAGTGTCAAAAGTCAAACTGTTATTCCAAACAAAGAGCAGCTTTCTCAGCGTCACATCATGGTTACGCTAAAGGTTTCTAAAGGGCTGCATGAAGCCCTAAAACACTCTGCAGAAACTGGTCAGTTATATCAGTTATATCCACCATCAGAAGGTCAATACATCATGCTGAGTTCCCTGAGAGATAGAAACTTCATCACAGATACAGGATTTGCTAAATAAAGAACACGAGACTCCAATCAGCAGAAGTCGTGTCAAAAGAAAGATGTGTTGTAGCGTCTCGGCCAAACGCTCGGGTGGGCTGAGAAATACCAGCGTGTCACTGTGGATGACTGGAAAAAGTCCTGTTTACTGATGAATCCAGGTTTGAGATATATGGCGGTAAAATATATAATGTTCCTCAGCCTTGTTATTGATCCTACAGTCTCTGAACTCTTCTGGAGGGATGAACATCATTCTTTATGAAGATATTCCCTCATGTGGTGGAGAGCGCTGTCCAACACGTCAGTCCTAAATCTCTCATAGATGTTCAGTTGGGTTGAGATCTGGTGACTGTGAAGGTCATAACATATGATTCACATCATTTAATAATCATCAAACCATCATCAAACCTCCCCCCATTAGGATAGACATGTTTCATCATAGGATAAAGCTGATCACTCACAACTACTTTGTATTGATTAGCAGTGACCCTTCACCTCTAAGGCAGGGCTGTCAAACTTCATAATCGTTGCTCTCAAAGAGACAGATGTAACTTTTAAATGTAATGTGAAATAAATGTAACTACTCCTTAATGTTAAATAACTCTGAATGTATTACTTATTCAAGTTACAATTATTATATATATATTTGCATAGATGTAAAAAAAAACATGTTTGCTTGTTGCTTTGTAATTATAACATAAATCTTTTTAATTTGTCAGGTTATGAAACCCACATGACTCCATCAATCAACCATCAAACTATCCAAGAGAATAAAGAAAAATAACATCAAACAGAAGTTATGACATTAACTTTGTTCAAAACCTTTTTGTCACAGTTGAAATGCAGACGTAGATCGTTCTCTTTTACCACAGACGCCTCGTTACACACAAGACAAACCGGTTTTTCTCCTTGAAGCACAAACATGTTTTCTTCTTCACGTCTTTCTTGAAACTGCCTTCCGTCTGCATCAGTTTTTCTCTTTCTGGACATTTTGAGGTCATTATTTATGTTTCTCAATGTCACTTGTTGGGGAAAATTGCATTGATGTGGATACATTGCGGTCTAGCAGCGGGATACTGTCACTTCATGGGTAACATAATCGTCATGCATTGTGGGAAATGTAGTTTTCGGTCAATGCCTGCTTTGGCTTTTTTTTTTTTTTTTTTACAATCAGACCTTTTTCTCTCGCGGGCCACATTCGGACCTGGACCAGTTGTCACCCGTCTGTATATATATATATATATATATATATATATTAGGGATGTGCAGAGAGCCCAGTATTTGTATTTGTATCTGTATTTGTTGAGGCAGCAAAATTATTTGTATTCGAATAAAAGTGGAAGGGTCTGGAACTGGAGTCTCCCAGATCATAGACGACTCAGCTGACCACTGAGCTACAACTTTACTCATCACCTCTTTGCAGACAGACCTCTAACTAACAAATATTTTAAAAAATATTTGTATGAAACAAATATTTGTAAAAAAAAAAAAAAAACACTATTTGTGCTTTGCTGAATAATGCATTTGTATTCAGGCACGCCCCTACTATATATATATATATAAAGTATTCTGACCACTGGGTGTTGTGCACCTTTTCAGGCCACTACAACAGGTCACACTGTTATGGAACTTTCCATCTTTAGGGGTTACAGGTTGGAGTGACAAGACGAAGCCTTGAGGTCACGCTGTAATTCTTAATCTCTCCTCGAGACGTCAGCTGTCTGTGATGTTTTGATGAAGGCAGAAACCTCTCTGATGAAGAGTATATCAGCATTTCCATGGTTACCAAGGTCAGAGGAGGCTTCCCTAAACAACACAGACAGGTGGAAGACACAGTCAGACGCTCAAACCAAAACTACTGACATTACGTACAATGTGACATAAACTGTCACGGGTAAAGTGCAGTCTCTTGTTTAGAAACTAGAGAACCAATCAGACTAATTTTTCATATTGTAGGCTGATAAAGACTCGGACTCGGACCTTCAGAGACAGCATCGGAGCAGAACACTCTGGTGTTCACTGGTTTTGGTTCTCCACTTGGCCGAGTGCTTTCAATAAACATTTACAGCATTAAGACATCAAAAGTCTCGTGTGCACCTTTCTCCACTGCTGACCATCGATCAGAATATCCACAACACACACTAACACGCTAACAGGATGTTCAGGTATGACAGGAAAGCAATATGAACCTGAAGGCATAAAGCTGATAGTCTTTAACTTACTGACTGTGCAAACTGTGTTGATGCTACATGTGTGTTATTTTTTACAGTAAATAATATGTAAATATGTTGTATCATGACAGTAGCAGAAATAAGAAATGACCTTCTGACATGAAGATATTTAAATCCAAATGCAAAACACTCTCACGTACATGTAGAGTACGTCTATGTGATGAAATGATGCAGCCAGAAAAAAACATGAAGTTTTGGGTTCAAACTTAGTGTAAACATCATGTAGCTTCATAGAAAAGATGGAGCAGGATGACACGCCATGTATATTTGATACATATATTTAAAAAAAAGGACCTTAAGGGTAATTTTCACATACGTTTATTCAAACCAGGACAGATCTGTGACCTGCGATGAGAGCAGGAAGGTCACGTTAAAGGAGATAAAATATTGAAGTGACCTCCTTTCCCCCTGTTGAAACTGTGACTGAGCAAAGGAATTTTCCGGGTTATAATTCCATTTGGCAGATATGATTACAACCTGGACCGTTTCCACAGGAAAAAAAAAAAAAAAAAGGCAAAAACCCACCAAAGATGGACCCTGCGAGTCAAAGCTGCTGCAGTCGCTCTGATTGAATTCCAGCATTTTCTTTCCCCTCCAGAGAAGCCAAAGTTTGATCTTTACTAATTGATATATCCCGGCTCCGCACATGAATCTCAGAAAGCTCATACCTTGGGCCAATTTAGCTGTTCCACTGGCTGAGTTTTAATTGAGTCCACATTAAAATTTACTTATAAAATAATAATGGGCTCCCATGCAAATGAGCCCATCCCGATATTGCCGTGGCTGCATTTGCATATCCACAAGCAGTCTGGGAGTTCAGAAATCAATATAGATGATTAATAATATATGGGCTACAGGAATAATTAAATTCATTTGATGCAAGGACTCAGTCAGCCTTGGCAAACCAAAGGTGCAATTTTGCCACAATCTAATTTAATACAAGTTGCCTGGATTGCAGTTTCAATTACAAGGATTGAAATAATAATAATGTGTGTTAAAGAAAAATTACACTTTCAAATATATGCTATTTCATTTCATTTCATTGAATGTATTACGGGATGAATCCCTCTTTCTTCCTACATTAACATATTGCACCAAATTGCTAAATTAAACTGCTCTTTAATTTATTGCAGAGGCATTAAAATATACAGCTCGTCACCCCTCAAACAGGCCAGAGTTTAACATGTTTACATAAAGGCTGTAATAAGTTCAATATGGACATATGAAGCTTTAAAGTGTTTGTACGTTTATTAAACTACATTATTACAGCTGCGGTTTGGTTGAAAAGACATTAATCTTTGTGATGAGAATAAAAAACATGAGATGATTTGCTGATTTGTGTTAATTACTTGTTGAACTGGATCCCAAAATAATGTTTTCACACTGATTAATGTAACTAAGCTGTGATGTGTTGATGTGTATGTTTACTGAGTATTACTGGATATTAGAAGGAGTATAAAGCCTGTATTATTATTAGACAGTGAGGTGTGTTTAAGGCCTTATACGTAGTGTTAAAGGTCAAAGTGCAATGCTAATTAGCCTCCTGAGCTAATCTGGATCAGAGTTTACGTCCGCACTGAGCCGTTTAAATCGGTAAACACATCCGTCCAGACTAAAACAATGTTTTTCTTCCCTGAAAACTGAACTTTTCCAAGATGGCCGAAACAGTGAGAGTGTAAATGTGAAAATGCCGGCGTGGCGTTGTTGTAGTGTGTACAGACTGGTTCAGGTGGGAAACAGAGCTTTGTAGAAACGCTGTGTTTTAGACTTTAGCGGTCCGAGTCTGCTTCAAACAAACAAACAAACAAACCTGCTTATTGTTCACCGTCTATCAATCATCTCATTGATGATCCTGACATCTAGAAGCTTCTAAAGAACAACCAGCAGCAGTATCCTGGTTACGTGCTGCACATGTAAACATCATATGATGGTTGCAGGTCAGGATGAGTCCTCCATGTTGGTTTTAAACAACCTGGACAGCTGATCCTGGTTCCTCATCAGTCTGTGTTGGTAGAGAGATAAGAGGCTGAGATGTTGAGGTGTGTATAGATGACTTATCCAGAGGTGGAAGAAGTATTCAGATCCTTTACTGCAGTAAAAGTATTAATACAGCAATATAAAAATACTCCATTAAAAGTCCTGCATGACAAATCCTCCGAGAGTAAAAGTACATAAATATTATCAACTTAAGTAAGTAAAGCTTTATTTATGTAGTACAAAGTGCTTCACAAACACACACACACACACACACGCAAAATTGTGCCGCTTAAAAGAGTCCAAAGATTCAGCAGATTTAATAGGTTGTGGAAGTTCGGGGCTCAGACTGTTAACACACAGATCAGCTTGATGTAGTTAAAGTACTGCAGTAAGAGAAGTGTTTTACTGAAATATTGGATCATTTGAACATTTATTGAAATGAAAGCATGTGAGAAGTTTAGAGGGAAAAATCACTATTTGGTGGAGCTGTTAACAACTCATAGACATGTGAAATGTGACCCCGACTACACACTGCTTTTTGTAAGACGTCAAAAGACAAAAAGGTTGGAAACCACTGGTTTCATCTTTAACAATGTGTTGTATTTTAAAAGCTTGTTATATTATCCATTGTGTCAAATCTTCATCTGAAAAGTAACTAAAGCTGTTAAATAAATGTAGTGGAGTAGAAAGTACAATATTTCCCTCTGAAATGTAGAAAGTAGCATCACATGGAAATACTCGTGTAAATGTACTTAGTGACTTTCCAGCACTGGTTCCAGTCTGAACTCCAGCCGTGTGTCGGCTGTTTGGTGAACAGACGCTTTGACCTTTAAATCAAATAAAAAAAACCCTCGCCGTGTTTCCTGTATCGCCTGACATGTGACAACCTGTTTAGGAACAATAATCACAGCCGACCTGCTGCTCCGACACCACCTGCGTGTCGTTGTCACATGACTTCTCCTCTCATTAAGCATTCAGCCGGCGTGCGTCTGGCGCTCGGCGGAGTTCGGGGAGTCTTGGACTGCAGAGGAGATGAGATTATGGGCGTTGCGTTCTTGACATCCTGTTACGTCCCGAGCATTGCCAAGGCGATGTCAACAATGCCCAGAATCCACTGCTGCTCGTAATGAATGCACTCCAATATGTAATGACTGAGTAATCACAGTATTTGCAGCCTCGACTTTATTCTGACGGAGCGGCCGCCCGCATCTGTGCTCCGTCGGTAATTGCCAGGCCGGGGCGGCGAGCGCGAGCAGCATTTGCATCCTGCACTGGGGAGTTGCATAGCAAATGATTATGCTGAATTGTTTTTGCAACAGGAATGTCCAATCCAATAAAGTTAATGATCTTGAAAGACATGGAGGGGAAAGAGGAGGAGGAGAAATCGATTAAAATGCAGATGTTCGCCATCCGATGCGGGCCGTGATGGCGGCGTTGTGTCGATGTAATTAAGCCATTTTTGTTTTGTGTTTTTTTTTTCTTTTTTTTTTTTTTTACTTTTCAGGAACTCCTTCAGCTTCTTGTTCAGAGTCACATTCATCACTTTCTGTTCGCTTTAAGACGCCCGAAAGCAAATAATCCTGCAAGTTTTTTCCTCTGCCTGATGAGAAGCATCATTATCCAGCACTTTGCAGCCTATTAACTGTAATTTCCTTATCAATCTTCATTTGGAAACATCCCGTTAATCACAGTCTCAACCTTACACAAACATATTTTCTCTTGTGTTTTTTTTTTTTTTTGTATCTTCATGTCAGTTTCCTTCACAAAATCCCCAAAATCACAAGTTTGCTTCAGGTGTCTGTACTTCTGAATTCCAGGTTCTCGAGTGAATTTTAGAGAAATGATCAATAAATCAGATTTAAAGGGTCGTTCCAACAGAATCAGTTTATTATTCATTCATTCAGCCTGTGAACTTTATTGTCCAGCATGATAATCAACATCAGATATCACATCATGCTTATAATACACCATATTAGACGCAACTTCCTAAAAAAGCAAGTAAGAAATTACTCAAAATGATGTGAAATAATTGAAGAAGTGTCTGGTTCACAGGACTCAAACCAATATAGACGTGTCCATTAATTACCAGTTTAACTGATAAAGGGGACTCTGCTGCGTCTCTCTGAAGCAGCAGCTGAAGGTGATGATTCAGGGGACGTCGTGAACCCTCCGAGCATCATCAACATCTGGTTTCGGGGGTTTTAACCAGGAATGTTTTTTTTTTTTTGTCGAGCCCCAAATCTTTCTGACAGAGGAAAAACAAAATCTATAATCATCAGGAAATGTAATTAATGTGATTCCTGAGCAACCCTGAACCCTCTCCGGCTGCCTGTGTGTGGGTCACGTCCTCACCTGGCGCCATGACACGGACGCACGGCGAGCAACGCTGCTTCTCACACAGCAGCAACAACACTACACCACAAAAGATAAGTGATAAACAAACATCCCACTAGTGACGGTGCTGGTTTAATAACTACTGTAACAAACCTTCAGTACATATCTGTGATCTCTGCTGCTGCTGCTGCTGCTGGAGCATTCTGACAGTTCTGCAGGAGAACGTGGTTAAGCTAACGCTACGGCTACATGTCAACCAGCTAATTAGCGTAGAGTAACAGATGACGGGAGCAAACAGTCACCTGATATTCTCTAAATGGTTGTTAAAACTTCCATCTACTGTCATCAGACTGCTGGTTTATTTTATTCCTACAACACAAAGTGCTAAAAATTACAGCAGCCAAATAAAGATGTCGGATATTTGAAACCAGGTTTATGAGTGTTTGATTCAATCTGTTTTAAATGTGTTGACTCACCTCAGAACTCCTCAGTCGGTGCAACAGAAACAGTCTTTGCGGTGATTTTTGCTCAGAAAAGGTGAAGACTTGATCCACAACATGTCTCTGACTGTGGCGTGATGATGTCACAGTGATGTCATCAGGATTACAAACAGGAAGTCTGTGTGTGTACAAACTGGAGGTGTTTGGAGGAGTTTGACTCATGTGGCTGTTTATCTGCAGGCTCTGATGAAAGACACTATCCAGGTGCATTATGGGAAATGGAGGATCCAGTGTTTTTATTTATTTATTTTTATTTGTTTGCATTTAAAACAATACAGCTATTATAAAAAATATGATATGTACACAAAGACATTCACAGACATACAGACAGACACACTCAGCTGCTTCAAAAGAGAATAAACAGAAATAGAAGTAAAGTCTTGTATTTCCTGACTTCATTAATATAGTTTAAGGCTGATTATTAATTGAATGTTAATGACATCATTAATGTATAACAGTAAACTGAACCTAGATCAGCTGTTATCACCATCACAACATTTAACCAACATCTGCTGGTTTATAAAGCATCTGTTTAATCTGTTTTATTCTGTTTAATCTGTTTTATTCTGTTTAATCTGTTTTATTCTGTTTAATCTGTTTTATTCTGTTTAATCTGTTTTATTCTCCTGTTTAATCTGTTTTATTCTCATGTTTAATCTGTTTTATTCTGTTTATTCTGTTTTATTCTCCTGTTTAATCTGTTTTATTCTGTTTAATCTGTTTTATTCTCATGTTTAATCTGTTTTATTCTCATGTTTAATCTGTTTTATTCTGTTTAATCTGTTTTATTCTACTTTATCTTATTTTCATCCTCTATCTTATTTTATTGTCTTTTTATGGTGTCTTGTGTTTCTTTTATATCTTATCTTTATGTCGTATATAAAGCGTTTGTTGTTTTAGACCATATATAACAGTAACAGTATATAATGGTATTAGCCTATATATATAACAGTAACAGTATATAACAGTATTAGACTATATATATATATATAACAGTAACAGTATATAACAGTATTAGACTATATATATATAACAGTAACAGTATATAACAGTATTAGACTATATATATATATATAACAGTAACAGTATATAACAGTATTAGACTATATATATATATAACAGTAACAGTATATAACAGTATTAGACTATATATATATAACAGTAACAGTATATAACAGTATTAGACTATATATATATATATAACAGTAACAGTATATAACAGTATTAGACTATATATATATATAACAGTAACAGTATATAACAGTATTAGACTATATATAACAGTAACAGTATATAACAGTATTAGACTATATACATATATAACAGTAACAGTATATAACAGTATTAGACTATATATAACAGTAACAGTATATAACAGTATTAGACTATATATATAACAGTAACAGTATATAACAGTATTAGACTATATATATATATAACAGTAACAGTATATAACAGTATTAGACTATATATATATATAACAGTAACAGTATATAACAGTATTAGACTATATATAACAGTAACAGTATATAACACTATTAGACTATATATATAACAGTAACAGTATATAACAGTATTAGACTATATATATATATAACAGTAACAGTATATAACAGTATTAGACTATATATATATATAACAGTAACAGTATATAACAGTATTAGACTATATATATATATATAACAGTAACAGTATATAACAGTATTAGACTATATATAACAGTAACAGTATATAACAGTATTAGACTATATATATATATAACAGTAACAGTATATAACAGTATTAGACTATATATATATATATAACAGTAACAGTATATAACAGTATTAGACTATATATATATATATAACAGTAACAGTATATAACAGTATTAGACTATATATATATATATAACAGTAACAGTATATAACAGTATTAGACTATATATATATATAACAGTAACAGTATATAACTGTATTAGACTATATATAACAGTAACAGTATATAACAGTATTAGACTATATATATATATATAACAGTAACAGTATATAACAGTATTAGACTATATATATATATATAACAGTAACAGTATATAACAGTATTAGACTATATATATATATATATAACAGTAACAGTATATAACAGTATTAGACTATATATATATATATAACAGTAACAGTATATAACAGTATTAGACTATATATATATATATAACAGTAACAGTATATAACAGTATTAGACTATATATATATATAACAGTAACAGTATATAACACTATTAGACTATATATATAACAGTAACAGTATATAACAGTATTAGACTATATATATATATATAACAGTAACAGTATATAACAGTATTAGACTATATATATATATAACAGTAACAGTATATAACTGTATTAGACTATATATAACAGTAACAGTATATAACAGTATTAGACTATATATATATATAACAGTAACAGTATATAACAGTATTAGACTATATATATATATATAACAGTAACAGTATATAACTGTATTAGACTATTTATAACAGTAACAGTATATAACACTATTAGACTATATATATAACAGTAACAGTATATAACAGTATTAGACTATATATATATATAACAGTAACAGTATATAACAGTAACAGTATATAACAGTATTAGACTATATATATATATAACAGTAACAGTATATAACAGTAACAGTAAATAACAGTATTAGACTATATATAACAGTAACAGTATATAACAGTAACAGTATATAACTGCATTAGACTATATATATAACAGTAACAGTATATAACAGTAACAGTATATAACAGTATTAGACTATATATAACAGTAATAGTATATAACAGTATTAGACTATATATAACAGTAACAGTATATAACAGTAACAGTATATAACTATTAAACTATATATAACAGTAACAGTATATAACTGTATTAGACTATATATAACAGTAACAGTATATAACAGTATTAGACTATATATATATATATATATATAACAGTAACAGTATATAACAGTATTAGACTATATATATATATAACAGTAACAGTATATAACAGTATTAGACTATATATATATATAACAGTAACAGTATATAACAGTATTAGACTATATATATATAACAGTAACAGTATATAACAGTAACAGTATATAACATTATTAGACTATATATATATATATATATATAACAGTAACAGTATATAACAGTATTAGACTATATATATATAACAGTAACAGTATATAACAGTAACAGTATATAACAGTAACAATATATAACAGTATTAGACTATATATAACAGTAACAGTATATAACAGTATTAGACTATATATAACAGTAACAGTATATAACAGTATTAGACTATATATATATAACAGTAACAGTATATAACAGTAACAGTATATAACAGTATTAGACTATATATAACAGTAACAGTATATAACTGTATTAGACTATATATAACAGTAACAGTATATAACAGTATTAGACTATATATAACAGTAACAGTATATAACAGTAACAGTATATAACTGTATTAGACTATATATAAAAGTAACAGTATATAACAGTAACAGTATATAACTATTAAACTATATATAACAGTAACAGTATATAACAGTATTAGACTATATATATAACAGTAACAGTATATAACAGTATTAGACTATATATAACAGTAACAGTATATAACAGTATTAGACTATATATAAAAGTAACAGTATATAACAGTAACAGTATATAACTGTATCAAACTATATATAACAGTAACAGTATATAACAGTAACAGTATATAACAGTATTAGACTATATATAACAGTAACAGTATATAACAGTATTAGACTATATATAAAAGTAACAGTATATAACAGTAACAGTATATAACTGTATTAAACTATATATAACAGTAACAGTATATAACAGTAACAGTATATAACAGTATTAGACTATATATAACAGTAACAGTATATAACAGTATTAGACTATATATAAAAGTAACAGTATATAACAGTATTAGACTATATATATAACAGTAACAGTATATAACAGTAACAGTATATAACAGTATTAGACTATATATAACAGTAACAGTATATAACAGTATTAGACTATATATATAACAGTAACAGTATATAACAGTAACAGTATATAACAGTATTAGACTATATATAACAGTAACAGTATATAACAGTATTAGACTATATATATAACAGTAACAGTATATAACAGTAACAGTATATAACAGTATTAGACTATATATAACAGTAACAGTATATAACAGTATTAGACTATATATAACAGTAACAGTATATAACTGTATTAGACTATATATATAACAGTAACAGTATATAACTGTATTAGACTATATATATAACAGTAACAGTATATAACAGTAACAGTATATAACTATTAGACTATATATATATATATAACAGTAACAGTATATAACAGTAACAGTATATAACAGTATTAGACTATATATAACAGTAACAGTATATAACAGTATTAGACTATATATATATATATAACAGTAACAGTATATAACAGTATTAGACTATATATATATATATAACAGTAACAGTATATAACAGTATTAGACTATATATATATATATAACAGTAACAGTATATAACAGTATTAGACTATATATATATATAACAGTAACAGTATATAACTGTATTAGACTATATATAACAGTAACAGTATATAACAGTATTAGACTATATATATATATAACAGTAACAGTATATAACAGTATTAGACTATATATATATATATAACAGTAACAGTATATAACAGTATTAGACTATATATATATATATATAACAGTAACAGTATATAACAGTATTAGACTATATATATATATATAACAGTAACAGTATATAACAGTATTAGACTATATATATATATATAACAGTAACAGTATATAACAGTATTAGACTATATATATATATAACAGTAACAGTATATAACACTATTAGACTATATATATAACAGTAACAGTATATAACAGTATTAGACTATATATATATATATAACAGTAACAGTATATAACAGTATTAGACTATATATATATATAACAGTAACAGTATATAACTGTATTAGACTATATATAACAGTAACAGTATATAACAGTATTAGACTATATATATATATAACAGTAACAGTATATAACAGTATTAGACTATATATATATATATAACAGTAACAGTATATAACTGTATTAGACTATTTATAACAGTAACAGTATATAACACTATTAGACTATATATATAACAGTAACAGTATATAACAGTATTAGACTATATATATATATAACAGTAACAGTATATAACAGTAACAGTATATAACAGTATTAGACTATATATATATATAACAGTAACAGTATATAACAGTAACAGTAAATAACAGTATTAGACTATATATAACAGTAACAGTATATAACAGTAACAGTATATAACTGCATTAGACTATATATATAACAGTAACAGTATATAACAGTAACAGTATATAACAGTATTAGACTATATATAACAGTAATAGTATATAACAGTATTAGACTATATATAACAGTAACAGTATATAACAGTAACAGTATATAACTATTAAACTATATATAACAGTAACAGTATATAACTGTATTAGACTATATATAACAGTAACAGTATATAACAGTATTAGACTATATATATATATATATATATAACAGTAACAGTATATAACAGTATTAGACTATATATATATATAACAGTAACAGTATATAACAGTATTAGACTATATATATATATAACAGTAACAGTATATAACAGTATTAGACTATATATATATAACAGTAACAGTATATAACAGTAACAGTATATAACATTATTAGACTATATATATATATATATATATAACAGTAACAGTATATAACAGTATTAGACTATATATATATAACAGTAACAGTATATAACAGTAACAGTATATAACAGTAACAATATATAACAGTATTAGACTATATATAACAGTAACAGTATATAACAGTATTAGACTATATATAACAGTAACAGTATATAACAGTATTAGACTATATATATATAACAGTAACAGTATATAACAGTAACAGTATATAACAGTATTAGACTATATATAACAGTAACAGTATATAACTGTATTAGACTATATATAACAGTAACAGTATATAACAGTATTAGACTATATATAACAGTAACAGTATATAACAGTAACAGTATATAACTGTATTAGACTATATATAAAAGTAACAGTATATAACAGTAACAGTATATAACTATTAAACTATATATAACAGTAACAGTATATAACAGTATTAGACTATATATATAACAGTAACAGTATATAACAGTATTAGACTATATATAACAGTAACAGTATATAACAGTATTAGACTATATATAAAAGTAACAGTATATAACAGTAACAGTATATAACTGTATCAAACTATATATAACAGTAACAGTATATAACAGTAACAGTATATAACAGTATTAGACTATATATAACAGTAACAGTATATAACAGTATTAGACTATATATAAAAGTAACAGTATATAACAGTAACAGTATATAACTGTATTAAACTATATATAACAGTAACAGTATATAACAGTAACAGTATATAACAGTATTAGACTATATATAACAGTAACAGTATATAACAGTATTAGACTATATATAAAAGTAACAGTATATAACAGTATTAGACTATATATATAACAGTAACAGTATATAACAGTAACAGTATATAACAGTATTAGACTATATATAACAGTAACAGTATATAACAGTATTAGACTATATATATAACAGTAACAGTATATAACAGTAACAGTATATAACAGTATTAGACTATATATAACAGTAACAGTATATAACAGTATTAGACTATATATATAACAGTAACAGTATATAACAGTAACAGTATATAACAGTATTAGACTATATATAACAGTAACAGTATATAACAGTATTAGACTATATATAACAGTAACAGTATATAACTGTATTAGACTATATATATAACAGTAACAGTATATAACTGTATTAGACTATATATATAACAGTAACAGTATATAACAGTAACAGTATATAACTATTAGACTATATATATATATATAACAGTAACAGTATATAACAGTAACAGTATATAACAGTATTAGACTATATATAACAGTAACAGTATATAACAGTAACAGTATATAACAGTAACACTATATAACAGTAACAGTAAATAACAGTAACAGCATATAAAAGTAACAGTATATAACTGTATTAGACTATATATATAACAGTAACAGTATATAACTGTATTAGACTATATATATAACAGTAACAGTATATAACAGTAACAGTATATAACTATTAGACTATATATATATATATAACAGTAACAGTATAGAACAGTAACAGTATATAACTGTATTACAGTCATGTTATCTAGGAGCAGGTTTATTGAAGGCTACATTAAATAGACACAATATTCTGAACGGTTTGTGTCTGATAACATTTTTTTGAAAATAGAACATATTTCTTTGATAATGGATGTTTTATTTAATGTTTATCTTGACAGTGTCAGATATGTGATATTAATCTGATCAGCTGCATCAAGAAGAACAGATTAATTGATAATATTGAATGATAACCACCATAACTTAGTGTTTGGATATTAATTATAATATTCACCCTGAATCCAGCTTTCATAAACTTTAACTTCTTCTTCTTCAGTTGATTATTGAGGGTCATAAACCAGCCAACAACTGGACTGATGTTACACAGTATGAAGTGGTGCATTGTGGGATACGCTCTGCTCTGAATCTGGTGTGTGTGTTGATATATTTCAGACGTAGGACACACCTGCCTACCTGGCAGTGCAGCATTGTGGGTAATAGGACGGACCTCAAGTCTTTCCATCGACTTTGACAACACTAAGAAAAATCTGTAATAACAGTTGTGGCAGCACTGATTCCCATCGAACACAGATGTTCTGAAAGAAGTCGGACAAAGGTGTTGCACAATGGGAAACGTCCCCCTTAATGAAATAATGCCTCTTTTAAAAAAAATAAAGCCTGCAGGTGTTTAGGCTATCGTGGGGAAAGCCCAACTTCTTGCACGATGGTGCGAGGAAACCAATGCAGGACACTCGGGTTATGTTGTGATATTCCCTCCAAAAGGTCCCTCACATCAGAAAGGAAAAGACCAGAAAGAAGACATAAAAGGGCCTGAACAGACCAGCGTTTCTGTCTGACAAGCTTTTCAAATGAGGTCTGCAGCCAGCGGAGGAAAGAACAGAGTGACCACACAGCGTGCAGTTTCTCTCCTCTCTTAAACCCCCAGAAAAAGGGCGTCGTCACACCCCGATTGGCCGAGAGGGGAACGAACCCAGCTGGGAGCCGGTCCCCGCACTCTGCACACAGGTGATCTGCATAAACCCTCCAATCAACCCAGACATGCAACTATCCGAATTCGGAACGGGGAGACAGAGAAATGATAGCAAGTCCCACTGATGGGTGACAGCCCACAGATCACACACATGATCACATGATCACATGATCACCAGGACAACTAACAAAGAAACACACACAGATTCAAACCAGAAACATGAAACATGGACAAAACCACGTAAACCAGGATCAACAACAAGTTGAACAGTTTTACTTAAATACCAGATACATTCAACTTCTCTCTCTCTAGTTCATCACCTGTTTATTTCCTCCTATCTGTGTTATTTGTCTTTTAATCTATTTTAATGGTTTTATTACATTTTCATCTTCTTTTATTTATTTCTTGTGTGCGTTAGTCTCAAATCATTTTTTACTGTCTTATCATCAGCATATCAGTCGTCTGCACTAAACCTGCACAAAACCTGCTATATGAATAAAGTCTGATTGATTAATAATAAAACAAATCATCATCATCTGGTCAGCTGATCCAAACTTGAACCTCCACATTTAACAATAAAAACAAGAAAACAGCATGAAAATCTAAAGATGTTAACAGCAGAATAATCCATGAAACTGGAAGCAGTTTGTATAAAGAAGCATCCATCACCATAACACACACACACACACACACACACACACACACACACAGCAGCCATAAACTACACTTTTTTTTTTTGTTTTCACATTTAATTACCCGCTCCGTGTGATTACCAGGTAAAACAAATTATGTGTTTTGTTGGCAGCAGATAAATCTGGTCTCAACTCGCCGTAATGACCCGTGTAATTTTTAAGCAGCGCCTACACAGCGGCTCCTTTAACACGTATCATTAGTGGGGTTGTATATTAGATATACATTCTGTGGCTTAATTTGGTCTCCCAGGAGCACTTGTAATGATGCAGCTGCCGGGTACAGGACACCTTTAATTTATTTATTTTAAATGTTGAGAGTAATTGAGTTCTTGAGAGATGTGAGGCGAGCCTGCTGCTGCTGCTGCTGCTGCTGCTGCTGGTGGGGCTTCTGCTGAAAAAAACGCATTAATTCCTCTCTGCAATCTGTTGCGAAAATTAATACGAGGAGAAGCTTCTAATGGGGAAGGATGAAGAGGAGGTAAAAAAATAAAAGAAGAAGCAGGCGAGAGTTTGCGCTCTACGCTCGGCCCTCCTCTTCAGAGAGGAGACGACGACGACGAGGAGGAGCCGGAGGAGTTATTTATCTCCCTCTAAAGGGTTATTTATTACAGACAATCAGAGCGCCGGCGCAGCAGCTGCAGGTGATGATAGAAATCATTTGTTCCGCAGATCTCACAACGCGTCAAAAAAACAAAAAAAAAAACTGTTCCTCAATAACAAAAAACGGTCAGTAATGAAGACGATGAAGGCAGGTGGCGTGAGCACGGGCCGCCATGACGGATGGCTGACTGCTGATGATGATGATGATGATTGTTTACAGCGCTGTGATGATGATGATGATGATGATGATGTCAGGGGAGAGACATCATCACGGAGTCACCTGTAAACCTTTAAATGGAGTTTTATCGTCTCTCTGCGTCTTTCACTTCCTGTTAGCTGTTAAACTGATCCTGAAGCGTGTGTGTGTGTGTGTGTGTGTGTGTGTGTGTGTGTGTGTGTGTAGTGTGTGTGTGTGTGTGTGTGTGTGTGAACAGGTGTTGGATGGAAACAGACCTGAAACAGATGCTGAATGTAAAACATAAAGCTTGAGGACTTGATGTAAAGTATCAGCATCATGAATCCTGTCGAGATTCATTTTTCCAGTTTTTTTCAGTCGTTTTAAATTTGGTTTTATATCAACGACGTTTGATTCATGAGTTTAAGCAGCAACGTTTCTCTGTACTGTAATATACATTTATTTAACACTTTGACACTGAAGCAACTTATAAAATGTTTAATGATCTCCAAACACAAACGGAACAAAGAACTTTATCTAAATTTAAAAAATGTTGTAAAACAGCTGAACGATCAGGCTCCATCTGACATTATTCACCTGAAAATATCCTTTGATGACTTATTAACATTCTGTGTAGGTTTATTTTTAGTTTTCTGTCCCAGAGGGAAACATTAAATAATTCAACATTACTACACATCACACATCTCATAAATACTGTCATAAAAAAAGGTCAAATACTAAAAAACAATAAATAATCCAAACTGTGAGATCCTCCAAACAAAAGGTAAACACTGCGCTGACCTTTGACCTCTGACCTTATCATTTATTGCACATTCCCACATTCACTACACAGAACAGCACACAAACAACAACAACAACAACAACCTGCTAGGTTGTTTGTTTATGGCGTTAAGGGACTGAAGGATGAAGGTGTGTTTGTTTCTGTCCAGTCTGCCTGTTGCTGGGGGGGGTTGCTGGAATCCACAGTGAAGGGTATGAGGGGGGGTCTGGAGGTCTGGGTGTTGTTATATGAGCCTTTAACTGCACTGACAGGCTGCCAGAACACGCTGAGACTCCACAGAGCAGAATGAAGCTCAGTTACTGTGTGATAGAAGAGAAGCAGCAGAAACCAGCTTCCCTACATGGACCCTCCAGGTCTGCAGCTGTGTCCTCCACTGCCTGGACACTGGTGATACTGGTGTTACTGGTGTTTAGGTTTGTTGCTAGATTAGTCGCTGGGATCTTTTTTGAATAATAGTCTCTAACGTGGTTCAGCTAACGTGGTTCTTCTTCATGTCTCAGCTCCTCTCCTCCTTTGGAGACAACCACGGTTTCCTGGTTCAGAACTGCAACTAACAATTATTTTCCTCATTGATTAATCAGTATTATAAAATGTGGATCAGTGTTTCTCAAAGATGATGATGAAGACGATGATCTGTCTTATCAGATAGATCTTCAGTTTTCTGTCATGGAGACAAAAGAAACCAGAAAATATTCACATTGAAGAAGCTGCGATCAGAGAATCAAACTGATTGATCTGTTATCTAAATACAATCAACTAATTGATTAATTGACTAATGGTTGCAGCTTTTGGTTAAAAGTTGAAACCTGCAGCCTCAAAAACAAAAGTGTCATTTCAGGGATTCAGTTTCCTTCAGACGCCGTCAGCGTCACAGACCTGCAGTCCTGCGGCGCTGCAGCCTGTTTGTGGCCTGAAGTCTCTCCACGCCGCCGCTCGACCGCAGCGTGAGATGAGGGAGGGGTGAGGAGGAGGAGGAGGGAGGAGGGAGGAAGGAGGAAGGAGGGGGGAGGAACAGTAAGATGCTTCCTGCCTCTCTGCCTGCCTGGCTGCTCGGGATCCTCGGGGACTCGGCTTTGGACGGAGGCCCAGATCAATGTGACCTAAATTCAAATGCGAATTAGCGGCTGTCAGTCGGAGAGGACACTCTGTAAATGAGCTCAGACGGTGCGAGGTCCCCGGGGGACGGTGGGACCGGGGCCCCCGCGTCCGCTGGAGATCTTTAATGAGTTCCAAATGGATATCCAGGACCCGGGCCCGGGCTCCACGCCCTGCCTGCAGGCCTGCAGCCAGCCCGGCCGGGCTGGAGGAGGAAGGTGCTGCGTGGGGGCCCCGGGGCCCGACCTGGCACCCCGAGAACCTGCCGAGGAGTCAAACATAGCGGCGTCCAAATGATTAAAATTCTTCAGCAGCATTTGAGACGACTGAAGAGAAAGAGACTCTCTGTCAGATTACCTTAATTCATCTAAAAGATCAACTGCACAAACATTCAGCTTCAGTTTGACCAACAGACAGAAACTAATATTTAGAGCTGCAACATTTACTCAAGTTAAATTCTCTGATTCTTCAATGTGAATATTTTCTGGTTTTTTAGTCTCTCTGACAGTAAACTGAAGATCTTTGTGTTGTGGACAAAACAAAACATTTGAGGACGTCGTCTTAGACTTTAGGAAACACTGAAACACATATTTTTACTATTTTCTTACATTTTATGGACCAAACAACCAAGAAACCAAGAACGAGGTTTTTATTCTGATCAATCAAAAGGACTCGTTTGGGCTCCAGAGTTTGACTGACAGCTTTCACATCAGAACTGAACAAACACTCCAGAGTTATATGAAGCAGAGCAGAGAGGTCAGAGGTCACAGCTGCTTACATCAGCGTCGGCGTGTTTTGCCGTAGAGCAGGACGCCGTCATGACTCACAGAAACCTGCGTCCGTCCGCAGAAAGCCGAAGCTTCAGTTTAACAGTCTCAGTCGACTCGTAATCAAACAGTGTGAACAAACACAGTCGACTCTTCCTCGTCTGGTTCAGAGCTGCAGCTGCAGAGGTCGCGACCTCTGTAAAAACTAACCTGACAGTCTCGTCCCGTCACCCCCGGCGACCGCTTGCTTCCTCTTTGTGTATCGGCGTCCCGGTGGGGTTTGACGGGGTGAGGGTGCTCCGTGTCGTCCCCCCTCCCCCTCCTCCTCCCCCCCGTGGAGCTGCAGCGGCGTGTGAGGCTGCAGTAATTAGCATGCTGATTCTGCATGTAATCAGATAACCTGGGCATGCTCGCCGGCCTGCTTCTATACATCAGGCCGAGCGTCGGCGTGGGACTGCAGCAGCTTCTGATTGTCTTCAACGCAGCATATGCTAATTGTTGATTGTCTCCAATATTATATGCTAATTGTTAGGAATTAGCATAATTCATTAACATTTGGGCCCTAATTACACAATGAAAAAAGAGGAACCCCTGAAAAACACTCGGCTGTGCTCTGACTTCCTAATGCGTGATGCGATTAATGCCGCGCTCATTTGCATCCGGAGAAGGAGCCTGAAATATTAAAAGTGTTGTTCAGAGAAAATCGTGATTAGTCCCTAATCAAATGTTGTTTCTGCCGTTTTAAAAGGTGTTACAGCGCCGGCCCTCAGGTGAGAGGAAGGAGGCTTTATTCACTGCTTTTCCCTCCCTGAGAAACACAAACACACACACGTCCCCCCCCCCCCAACCCCCCCCCCCTCCCCCGACATGCAAATGAGCCCGACATCAAAAAATCTGCAATTAGCTTCTTTTTGGAGGAGATTTAGAGAAACAAATGAATGTAGATTGGCGTCAGCGTTTGATTCGTCGTCGTTGTGGATTCTCTTTGATGTCTGTAGTTTCTCTCGTATTAATGAGACGCTCAAACAAAAAGACACAAACCAAATTGCTTTGATTTCATCATAATTGTAGTCGCAGCTCTGTTCACATCGTTTAGTTACCAGCGGCTGCAGCGCCGCCTGCAGCAGTCCCGAATACACACAAGTACTTCCTGATACACACGAGTACTTCCTGATACACACAAGCACTTCCTGATACACACAAACACTTCCTGATACACACGAGTACTTCCTGATACACACAAACACTTCCTGATACACACAAGTACTTCCTGATACACACGAGTACTTCCTGATACTCACAAATACTTCCTGATACACACAAGCACTTCCTGATACACACGAGCACTTCCTGATACTCACAAATACTTCCTGATACACACAAGCACTTCCTGATACACACGAGTACTTCCTGATACACACGAGTACTTCCTGATACACACAAGTACTTCCTGATACACACAAGCACTTCCTGATACTCACAAATACTTCCTGATACACACAAGCACTTCCTGATACACACGAGCACTTCCTGATACACACAAGTACTTCCTGATACACACGAGCACTTCCTGATACTCACAAATACTTCCTGATACACACAAGCACTTCCTGATACTCACAAATACTTCCTGATACACACAAGTACTTCCTGTTACACACAAGTACTTCCTGATACACAGAAATACTTCCTGATACTCACAAGTACTTCCTGATACTCACAAATATTTCCTGATACACACGAGTACTTCCTGTTACACACAAGTACTTCCTGATACACACAAGTACTTCCTGATACACACGAGTACTTCCTGATACACACAAGTACTTCCTGATACACACAAATACTTCCTGATACACACAAGCACTTCCTGATACACACAAGCACTTCCTGTTACACACAAGTACTTCCTGATACACACAAATACTTCCTGATACACACAAGCACTTCCTGATACTCACAAATACTTCCTGATACACACGAGTACTTCCTGTTACACACAAGTACTTCCTGATACACAGAAATACTTCCTGATACACACAAGCACTTCCTGATACTCACAAATACTTCCTGATACACACAAGTACTTCCTGATACACATAAATACTTCCTGATACACACAAATACTTCCTGATACACACAAATACTTCCTGATACTCACAAGTACTTCCTGATACACACAAATACTTCCTGATACACACAAGCACTTCCTGATACACACAAGTACTTCCTGATACACACGAGTACTTCCTGATACACACGAGTACTTCCTGATACACACGAGCACTTCCTGATACACAGGAGCACTTCCTGATACACACGAGTACTTCCTGATACACACGAGTACTTCCTGATACTCACAAATACTTCCTGATACACACAAGCACTTCCTGATACACACAAGTACTTCCTGATACACACGAGTACTTCCTGATACACACAAGTACTTCCTGATACACACAAGCACTTCCTGATACACACAAGCACTTCCTGTTACACACGAGTACTTCCTGATACACACGAGTACTTGCTGATACTCACAAATACTTCCTGATACACACAAGCACTTCCTGATACACACAAGTACTTCCTGATACACACGAGTACTTGCTGATACTCACAAATACTTCCTGATACACACAAGCACTTCCTGATACACACAAGCACTTCCTGATACACACGAGTACTTCCTGATACACACAAGTACTTCCTGATACACACGAGTACTTCCTGATACACACGAGTACTTCCTGATACACACGAGTACTTGCTGATACTCACAAATACTTCCTGATACACACGAGTACTTCCTGATACACACGAGTACTTGCTGATACTCACAAATACTTCCTGATACACACAAGCACTTCCTGATACACACAAGCACTTCCTGATACACACGAGCACTTCCTGTTACACACGAGTACTTCCTGATACACACGAGTACTTGCTGATACTCACAAATACTTCCTGATACACACAAGCACTTCCTGATACTCACAAATACTTCCTGATACACACGAGCACTTCCTGTTACACACGAGTACTTCCTGATACACACGAGTACTTGCTGATACTCACAAATACTTCCTGATACACACAAGCACTTCCTGATACACACAAGTACTTCCTGATACACACGAGTACTTCCTGATACACACAAGTACTTCCTGATACACACGAGTACTTCCTGATACACACACATACATCCACACACACATTTATCAGTTAAAAAAGGAAAACAGGACAAACAATAACAACAATATCAGAGATGAAGAAGAAGAGAAGAAAGTAAAGATGGAAGTGAGAATGAAGGAAAGACAGACGAAGTGAAGAAAGGAAATTAAAGAGTGAAGAGAATAAATAGGAATGAAAGAACAAAAAAGAATAAAATGAGGACGTAGGGAAGGAAAATAGATATGAAAAGAAAAATAAACTGATGAAGGAAAGAAGAAATGATGAAGAGCAGGAGGAATGAAAGATAAACAGGAGAAGGAGGAAGAAGACAGGATTTATTCTTCAGGATGGAAAAGATAAAATAAAAGCAGGAGTGAAGAAGAAAAATGGACAAAAAAATCAGTTATTGCAGATTTAAAGAAACTAGAATAAAGAGTGTGGATGTGTGAGGTAGAGGAGGATGAAGACTGTCTAAAGGAGGGAAATCAACTTTTCACTCCGTGAGATGCAACAAAAGTTCATTTACTCGATATGTGAACAAATCCTGTCAAATACTTTTCACACAATAATGATTTATTGTACAATGATGCATGTTATCACCTTATATAATATATTAATATTAAATTATTACCATCTGGTTTATCTACATAAATTAAAACATTTTCACCTGATGATGTCATATAGTTTATTTTCCATTGAACATAAAAGTTGTAATAATCAGCTGGTTCCATAATAATGAGTCCACATATATACATATATATATATATATATATATATATATATATATATATACATATATGAAACTGTAATAGTGTAAATATTGTTCTACTGTTTTAATGTCTGGTGTTTCTCTTTGTCTTAATATCTTTGATGTTTTATGTAAAACACTTGTTGAAAGTTACAAATAAATTTATCTCATAAATAATCAAACACAGTGAGAGCAGTCACATGATTATTGTAACTGTGTTCAGACTGAATGAAAAGTGAATTTTTTAGACGCAGCGTGATTGATTGAACAGTTAATAAGAAGACGTGAGTAGACGTGAATCCACCAGGAACGACTGGATGACGTGTTGACGTGTCCTGCAGCCTTCACCTGCTGACCTACAGGTGAGAATAAACACAAACAGCTCCGGCGACGTGATGCAAAAATTCACTTTGCTTTCGTTCCGACGACGTCATGTGACAGAAGATGATCTAATAAACAGTCGATGTTTGTCGGTCTGCTGTAGGAGAACGTCTCTGTTCTTCACATATTTGATCAAACGTAATCAGCAGATATCAAAGTAAACAACGCGACACATCGTCTGTCCATGTAGACAGAATGTGAAGAGACTGAATCACGGAGTCGAAGCACAAAAACGTAAACAGAGTCGATCAGAAAAGGACGAACTAGAAGCGGAGACGTGAATCTAGCAGCCGGAGTTTAAAGTCAATGAAATAAAAACTCTAAGAACAGGAAGTGAAAGGAGCCTCTGCAGAGATCTTCACCGTGTTTCACCTCTCGCTACGTTCGACCTCTCTCTCTCTCTCTCTCTCTCTCTCTCTGACGAACACCAGGACTCTGTGAACGACACATGACGGATGCCAGTCTGGCAGACAGCGGGGTGAAAACCCCGAGTTCAGGTTTCTCCTGTTAACAGCGGCGGGGGCGGAGGGGGGGCGGGGTGGGGGAAGGGGGGGCAGCAGGCCAGGCCGGGATCTCAGGGACACACGTCGGGGGACGAGGGCCCCTGGATGTGAACGTGGAGGGCGGGTTAACTCGGGAGGTAATTGAAGCGAGGCTTTTGTACGAATCTGCTTCCAATCCACAGGAGAGCAGAGGAAAGAGGGGAAGAATGAGAGTTTTAATGAATGGAGACCGTCATTAAAATGATAACTATTTCCTCCGAGATCACTTCCAATTTAAATGCGGGGGGAAAAGAGAAAAGGCGTAATTGAAAGATCTTTTTTTTTTTTTTTTTTTTTATCCTTCTTCTGCCATTCAAACTGTAAATTTGAATCTCGGGGAGAAGAGAGAGATTGTTTGTAGCCATAGCTCACTAGTTCCAATTACTCCTCTTTTCTGCTGCACTTAAAGCCGTGAGGGAGCAGAGACTCGTACGTTTTAACCCCTCAGCCCAAAAAAAAAACAGACGAGCAGCCGTGTTTTCTTTGGAACGGCAGCGGTCAAAGAGAACAGATCCGTATCAGATAGTTTGAAAATAGATTGAAACCGACGTGAAGAATGACTTAATTGATAAACAATGAGGCCGACGGGTCGTATTAACGGAGCAGCTGCACACACACACACACACACACACACACACACACACACACACACACACTCATATCTCAGGTCTCTGACAGTAATTTATCCACCGCTGCAGATGTGAAGAGGAGGAGGAGGAGGAGGAGGAGGAGGTTTTTATCTGCATCAAAAGTCACAATAAATGTTTCCATCCGGCAGATTTTATGAGTTGTGAAAAGTCAGTGTGTGAATGAAAAGCAAATGTAAACAGACTCCGTTTCCGTCCAAAAATGTCCTGAATGTTTGTTTTCGATGTTAAAACCGTTTAAAACCGTCGCAGAAGAAGAAACAACGAGATGACGTCATTAAAACAGTGAAACGATGGAAAACATGATATGTAATGTAAATATGACGTTTTAATGTGTTGATGTGAGGAAGGTTACAGCCTCCTCATCATCACAGTGTAATAATGATGTTAAATCTGCTGTAGTTTGGATCAATACAGCAGCAACGACGACGTCAGGTCGACTGTAGTGATCTGTTAGTTACACACAACAAGTTTCAGAAGATACAAGATATTAACATCAATAACAAAAGAGTAGATTATAATTAGCTTTAGTTTGAGTTAATAACCTGCATGAAAATAAAAAATAACTCTTAAACTGGGTCAGAACAACATGAACACAGTATTATATTTATTATCAGGTGAAATCTTCAGTATTATGTTAGTAAACAGTATAAATACATTTCAATTTATTTTTTTTATTTGCAAATTGAAAATGTGCATAAAACAGTTGGATGGAAACAACATGTATGAAAGTCTGTTAAAAAAGTTCATTATTGTAGCAACAATCTCACCTGAAGGTCCAATCAGCAGCTGTTCTGGAGCTTTCTATCATATCACATGACCATCATCAGCAACTCTTCACCGAGCTTTTACATCTACAATGTTCCTCCTCTAACTACACCTTCCAAAAACATTAAAAACCTGATGTGGATCAGTATTTATTTAATGATTCACACACACACACACACTTATAAACACACTGAGCTGCTCTTCAGCTGCTCGGCTCACAGACGAATAACAGAGGAGTGTTTTCAACATGCAGAGTTCATGAGTGTGCTAATTGAAAGCCATTATGGGCCACATTATCATACTGTCACACTGCAGGGATGCAGCGCTCGCTCTCTCGCTCGCTCTCTCTCGCTCTCTCTCTCTCTCTCTCGCTCTGCAGCCTGAACTAAACTCACAGACCTGCAGCGAGTCCAGAATCACTGTTTACTCTGTTTACAACATGTTCAAACAGCTGTCAGAGAGGAGACAGCTACACAAACATCACATCTGAAGACACACTGAAATATTGCGTAAGACAATCTCACACAAGAAGAAGTCCAAGAAACGGAATGATGCAAGCGGCGGGCGAGAGCGAGCTCAATATTCCTCACACAATCGAGAGAGAGCTCGGGCGTGTTTATCAAAGGAATGACTGATCATAATATCAGCCTTATTGGTCTCAACAGAAATGCCACAACCATCTTGCAGATTACTCCTTGATGAGGAAAATGCAATTAAAACGTCAAGTGCGTTTTATTAGATTCTACCCACCCTGCAGGGTTTTAGCAGCCCCGGGAGTCCCTGGATGTTCAGGCGATGGATGGCATATATAGAGAGAGAAAGAGAGAGAGAGAGAGCTGCGAACAACATTAGGAGAGCTGTGCCAAAATAACAGCCGCTCGCTCCCCCGATGATCCGCCTTTCATCAACATACAATGCTGAATATGTACATGCTGGTCTGCAGGCGGAGCCGTATAGACGCTCAGCTGTCGCCGTCGCCGTCGTGGAGGAACATTAACGGGCTCATGGATCATATTTAAATCTGGAACCTGCAGGCTGTCAACAGACCTGGAGATGATTCTGTCAGGAAACTTCTCAGAGTTTAAAGGATCAGTCGGCGTCATTTTCTAGAGTTTTGGTCACGTTAAAGACGAATAACAGAGACCTTGTTTTCAGTTTCTTAAAGAAGCGACAGTATAAAGTCAAGAGGTTGTCAAACGTAGCACAACAAGCTAGAAATAAGCAGATGAAAGGTCACATGACCTCCAGAACAAACATGTTGATCATGTTCATTATCGTGCAGATATTTCAGATGTATGAAGGTCGGAGCTGCAGTTTGACTCATGTTAACACCACAGCACAGTCGTTTTAATAATGTCAACTTCCTTTCTCCAAAATACTACATTACCCATCAGCCTCAGCAGCTGTTGCCATGGAGAAGAAGCCAGTCAGAAGTAGTGAGTTTAAAACACTGAATCTGTGGACAAAACGCAGAATTCATCCAAAAAATTTAGACCAAATCTGAAAGTAATTGAAGCTGCAGATTGTTTTCAGTCTTTTCAACATTTATGTTCACGTCGTATCTGAAGTTCCCGCCTTGTAAACGGCGTTAAACATCATCAACAGTTCTCTGAAAGCTCTGATATTTCCACATATTGTCACAGAAGCCTCATATCAGCCAAATTCTGTCCTTCAATGTAATTAAACCCACATTTTTTTATATATATTTTGCACTTTAGTCAACAAACAGCATTTGAAACCCTCACATGACCTTCTCGAGTCGTAAGTAATACGGAAATCTTTCCACAATCTATTTATTATGATGTGAACGCGGCGTTCACTTTGTTGCTCGTTGAAATGCACACTGGGAGTCGTAGTTCAGTTTTTATGTATGTTGTGCAGTTTATCTTTCTGTTCTGATGATTTAACCAGAAAGTTTCATGTTGTGTCCAAAACTGTAGAAGAGAGAGAGAGAACGGAGAGTCACTGACGTTGTGAGAAAAACGACTTTTACTGCAGGAACCAGCAGCGTCTGAAATAACTTCTGCAACTTTCCATGAAGAAGAAGAAAGAAACGGCAGTGAAGAGATTCAACTAAACCTTCAGATGTAACCTGGTTTTATTTGACCTGTTTAGGTTTTATGTACATTTACATTCAGTCCGGTTAAAGAGACTGATCTGATCTGAGCAGAGTCATTAAAACAACCACTGGTTCTCAAAGTGGGGTCCGGGGACCCCCAGGGGTCCTTAAGGGGCTCCGTCCATAAGTAACACAGTGACAGAATGTGGTTTAATACGGTTTCATAGACTGTCTGTAATAAAAGCTCATCAGATGGGGGTCAGTTTGGGTCTTAGAGGAGGTGGTCTCGGTCCCAGATGAGCTCCGGAGCGGTGTGTGTTTGTGGCGGGAACCCGATCCGACCTCCATCTGACAGGACTAGCAGGCGAGTTTGGCTCTCGTAGCCAGGTGCATGCTGGGATGCGGATGAGTGAGTTTAACAGTGTAATTAACAGACTGGATGGAAATCCTGGTGAAAAAAACATCAAACCGGTGAAAAACGTTTTTTTCTTGGTTTGCTTGCGTTTCGTCTCTTGGCCGCCGGACTTGAAGTCAGTATGTTAACAATTTGTTCTGCTTTTAAATGTTAATGTGAAATAAAGAGCCAAAGTTTAAACAGCGCTTTGACTTTACAGCCCTGTTAGAAAATTAAATTATCTCTTGGGGGGAAAAAACTCACAATCGGAGCAAAGTAAAAAGTGATTTTTGGGGGCCGAATGTGACGATACTGAGCTGAATCTGCTCCACTGTTACTGGTCTGAAGCCTCTGATGTCCAGTCTGTAAAGTGATGCTTCAGATGAAGGTTTCACGGTGCGCAGAAGAGTTCGGTTCATTTAAAACGAGTCCGAGCAGCTCCTCTTTCATCCCTTTAATCAGAAACATCACCTGTTGAGGTCAAATATGACTCACCTGAAGACAAACTGTCCTCCCAGAAAACACTTCATTAAGAGCTTTTTAAAACAAGACACACCATGAAAAAAACATTTTGAATGTTTACGTCAGGCTTAATTTCACGTTAATTACTGGATTCGGGTGGAAGCGGTGACCTTTAAACAGGAGTTTGTTTGGTTTCACTTGATAAGACGCCGCTGACAGCGGAGCGAAGGAATACACAAATAAAAAGGAGAAAGAAAATAGATCTTTTTTAATGGAGTTTAACAGTCGGTCTCTGGTGGACTCATTAGGATGACCAGTTTGACTTATTTTACAGCCACTGGTAATTAGTATCTGCAGGAGTTATAGCTATAATCAGCCAAGTTTCCCCTTTGACTTTCTCTCTGTTAGCCATTAACTTTGTGTTATACTTGCTCCAGGAAGGCGGTCAAATGTGTAAAAAAAGACAGCAGCCGTAAAACTAATAAAACTGTAGGGTTCCTTCTGGGGAACTTTAATACTTCCAGTGATATGATAATTCTTTTTACTTCAAAGCAGCCATTAAAAAAAAGGACAATTTTCACTGCCTTTCAGCGGCTTGATGGAGCTGTGAAGGCCTGGCTGGGTTTGACGGGGATTTGGGGGTAACGGAGCTGGATCGTTGTCGGTTCCTCGGGGGGGGGGGGGGGGGGGGGGGGGGGGGGTCGCTGTTTGTGATAAATAACAAACAGCAACGGCGAGAGACGGACGGGTCTCTTCGGTGGGTAAAGACAAATATTAAAGTGTTTATCAGAGGAAACATTTGAACATCAGTATTCCTCCTCACTTCAAACCAATTCACAAAGCAACACGAGAAACATATTGAAGGATGTTTCAGCCTGTATGTTTTTACACCATCAGATTCATTTATAATACAGATATGACTCACCTGGTAGATGCAGACAAACACGGCTGAGGTGTGTTCAGGAGCTGTGTGTGTGTGTTTTGAAGGATTTATTGGTTCCTGAAACCACAGAAAACATGAAACCGTCATGTATGTTTATGTTCCGACCTCCAGTTTGGCTGATGGCTCTAAATACTACAATACCCATGAGCCTCTGCTGCTGTTGCTGTGAAGAAGAAGCCAGTCAGAGGTGTGAATTTAAAAAACACGTCGCCATAGTTGCTGAATTCATCCACAAATTGACCCAAAATTTAAAAATGAACTGATTTAATCTGCAGATGTTTCGTTTTCTCAACACTGTAATCTTTAAGCTCTGTGATTGGTTGCTTCTGAAATGCACCCTGGGAGTTGTAGTTAACTTCTACATCTACGTTTTTTTTTTTTTTATCTCCACAGTCTTGTAGCTTTGAATTTTACTAAAGAAACACATCTTTGGTTCTGATGATCCAACCTGGATCAGGTTCATGTTGATCCAAAAAGATGAAGGTGGAAAGATACGAGTCGGCAGAATAACGTGTGAACTGGACTGAGCTGCTCAAACTGAGGCCAAGTTTCAACCGTTTGTGAATCTACTTAAACATACAGACGAGAGGAAGAAAGACAGAAAGAACTGGAGATTCTGCTGAGTTCAGAGGTCAGAGGTCAGAGGCTGAGCCGAACACGTACACGGTCGAAGTGTACGTCGCTAACTTACAGCTAACGTCTGGACAGTCGGTACGTTGGCTGTTTTGGGAAAATGAACACAAACAGTCCAGTATTTCAAATACATTTCGAAGGACTCGCTATGACAAGTGGATCAGCTCGCAAAGATGAAGTAAATCTTTGATATCGTCTTCATCTTTGGTGACGTGTGAGCCGTGTTCTTGTTGTGACTGGACTGACCTCTGAGGGGACGGAGAGTCCAAAATGGAGGACGCTATAGTAGCTAATTAGCTGTGTTGCTAACATTATTGAAGCTTCTGTCAGAGTAAAACAGTTCCAGAGACAGTTTACAGTTATTAGAGAGGAGGCTGTGATACTAATATAACTTTCTAATAAGCAGGAAGATATGTGCTGCGTCTCAAATCGCTTCACTTCTGTTCTTACACTTCACATTTTGAGCGCATAAGTGCGTTCACACTGAGAAGTATGGAAAAATGCAGCTTACTGTGAGAACCCGGATGGTGCACTCAAAGTGATCAAAAAGTCGAGTGTGGAACTATGGACGCTTCTCGCCCTCGATAGTCGCCATCTTGGCTACGTGGCGGAAGAGGAGGGACCACTTTTCAAACTGGAAATGGCGGCCGGGTATGTTACGTTGTAACTACGGTGAACATCACCACATTATACAAATGTAAGTTATACATGTGTTTTTAGCACTAAGCACCACTATGCTGTTGTCAGATATAAACCATCAGTATGTTTTTTGGGGTTAATTTAGCAGTCTGTAATGATTTGGTAGCGCAAACCATAACGCGAATGCTAACGCTAGCTAATGCTGATTTGCGATTGTAATTTCCGGTAAGTGCACATCAGCCGTGTTTGATTTGAGACGACACTACCCTGTCAAAATGTGCCCACTACACCAGTAATATATAGTGTACACAGTGTACTACATGAAGGTGTACTAACAGAAGTACGTGATTTGAGACGCAGCTTATGGTCCCATTAGCGACCAAGCTAGCGCAGCAAGCTCGTAGAACAATTAGTTAGTTAAGCTTTATAGGGCCGCAACTAATGATTATTTTCAGTATTGATTAATCTGTCGATTATCTTCTCGATTAATTGCTTTGTTGTTTGGTCCAGAAAATGTCAGAAATGGTGAAAATGTGGATCAGTGTTTCCCAAAGTCCAAGACGACGTCCTCAAATGTCATAAACACAAAGATATTCAGTTTACTGTCATAGAGACTAAAGAAACCAGAAAATATTCACATTTAAGAAGCTGAATCAGAGAATTAAACAATTAATCATTATCAAAATAGTTGGCATCTAATCGATTAATCGGCTAATCATTTATTCAGCAAATCTCATTGTGATCAAGATGTTTTGGAAGAGACGTGAGAGCAGATTACTGACCATGATGAGTTTCTTTACTTCTAATAACTGTTTGACAGCAGATGAACTTCGCTGACGTGAGCTGAAGACTTTAAGGTGAAGTGAAGCGTGTTTATCATGAGACAACCAGACTGTCTGAACTCAATTTAACGTCTGAGTCTGAAACATCTGACAACTGATCAATTTAAGGTTATTAAAAGATAAAAATTAAACTTGCATCTCTTGCACATAAATTAAATAAAGAAGAAAACAACACAGTAAAAACCAGAATGATTAGACACATGTGAATCAGGTAGATTACATTCCCACTGTGGATATTAGGGATGAGCAGAGGGACCAGTATTTGTATTTGTATCTGTATTTGTTGAGACAGCAACATTATTTGTATTTGTAATCCTGTTTTTGTTTTTATTATGCCTCTAATTGTAGAAAATTAAAATGTTAGTGTTCATGAACAAACAGACACAGCACAGCATGTAACGTCTGCGTAAGGAAGAACTTCAGAGGCGATTCTTGCGTTGCACTTTTCATTTATCGCCTATTTTTTTTACAACCTAACTTTGTGGAAAAGAGAAGGAGAACAACAGGTTACGGAGAGTCCTTTGGGAGCGCTTCACATGTGTCAGTAGTTCAGCTTTATCTCTGGGGAACACCCCCGACTCCAGGACTGATGTACAAATTAGGAAATGTGCGTCATGTAGCAGGTGGATGTGACTCCCCTCGTTGAGACCTGCTGATAGACGTCACAGTGAGATAGCGATGTAACCGACCTGCACGCTGGTGTTTAACATGGTTTATTTTTCTTCCTGAAAACAAATAATTTGTAAAATATTTGTATGAAACAAATATTCATATTAAACTCGCTATTTGTGCTTTGTTGAATAACGTATTTGTATTCGGGCACACTCATAGTGGATATATTCCTCATGTAAACCATAATACAGTTAGCAGGTAAGATAGCATTTAAGCTAAGCTGTTAACATTTACATAGATGTATGAAACAAAAACAAACACAAATTCACATTTTAACAGATAAAAGAACAAAACATCACCGAGTCTCCTCAGATAAAGACAAATATTTTAACTCATCTTCACTCGAACTTCATCATAAAACTACACAAGAAAACAACATAAAATGATCATCAGCAGCTTTTCTGATGTTTGCTGCAGCTTATTAAACACATTACAAGTATCAGAAGTCATTTTTAATACAAGTTTGACTCACAAACAAACACTGATAAAGGTTGAGAATAGAAACTTCTCCAAGTGCTCATCAAGAGACAACAAGACCTGTCTGAACTCATTTCACTGTTGTTGTCTTTTTTTTTTTTTTTTTATATCCTCCTCTTTTTACTGCCCATCTAATGGCTTATTTATTACATTCATTCTTTATAAGCCGGCTCCTGTGTGGCCTCATTACGACTATAGCACTGCTTTGGAATTCCAGGATAATTACGAGCTTCATTGTTTTAATAAGAGTCTCGGTCAGCCCGGATCTCTGCTACATCTTCACGGTTCCCAGCGGGAAATATATGAGGGCAGCACCGGCGCCGGACAGATGGAATCAGACGCACTGCAGGTAAATATTTATACGCCGCCGCTGTGTGTGTGTGAAGGAGGATACTTGAATCTCATCAGCTGTCTTGTAAAAGTGGTGTGATGTGGTGTAAATCTATGAAGCCGTGCATCCTCTTCCCCTTAATAAGTCTGTGATGCAACTTCAGCTCGTCTGTGCGATGTCTTAAATCAAAGCAGCACTTTTCTTCTCATCATGAGGTAATGTTTGGAAACTCTGGTACGGGTGAAGCTCGTATGAAAGACGACGACGCGCCACAAAAAAAAAAACAACAAAAAAACATTTTCTCAAAGTTAAAGAGATGAAATGTACACGTGAGCGTAAAAAAAACATCTATTTTCTTCACCCTGAAAACACGTTTCACTCAAAATGTGCAAATTTTAATTAAATGAACAAACATTCAGCAAAGAATCAGTATGTTAATTATGGTGCTATGAGATTACATCATCTTTTACAAATGAGCTGCAACAAACTGCAAATTAGTTTCCTCAGTGATACTTTAATTATTATTATACTCTTCAATACATTAGTCACTAGTTAGTTTACAGATTCACATTAATAATACAAACTATAATCAATAAATACATTGTGATATGTTATATAACAGGTTAAGACTTGCAGTATAGAAAACAATCAGCAGCTGCAACATTAAAGTGAAGCTGATTCATGCATCAGTAGTTAAAACACAATAATCAAATATAAATGATGCTCAAATGAAACTTTAAGTTTATTTTGGTGTTAAAACATTTGTACTTTTAGTTAAATAAAGGTTTGACTGCATGTACAGACTATTACTACAATGAATCTATCAATCTATCTACCTATCTATCATCTATCAATCTATCATCTATCTATCTATCTATCTGTCAATCATCTATCTATCATCTATCTATCTATGTATCTATCTATCTATCATCTATCTATCTATCTATCTATGTATCTATCTATCTATCTATCATCTATCTATCTATCTATCTATGTATCTATCTATCTATCATCTATCTATCTATCTATCTATCTATCATCTATCTATCTATGTATCTATCTATCTATCTATCTATCTATCTATCTATCTATCTATCTATCAATCATCTATCTATCATCTATCTATCTATCTATCTATCTATCTATCTATCAATCTATCTGTCTATCTATCTTCCTGCCGTACTGTATTTCTGTTGTCTGGGTCTGTTCTGTATCTATATATAACTATATAACTATATAACTATATAACTGTAACTGTATCATTTATTTCCAGTTACAGACTTTAAAGCCGTCGGAGGCAAATTAGTGATTTATGATATTTGTTGCATCGACTCTTTAGAGAAGCAGTTATTTAATGACAATCACCCTCCAGACTCTCAATACTTCTGATTCTGATATCAGCTGGACAAGTGGACATTTTGACCCGATGGTGGTCAGAGGATCACCAAAGTTCATCAATGTCTGTATCAAATTAAATGATAATCAATGTTAGTGAAGATATTTCACCTTAAACTACTAATATCATCTTCATCATCTTCATGGTGGCAACAGAGGGACAGTCTGAGGATCAATAAGTTTCATCATGAATCAAAAAATATCACGACAATCCATCAACTAGTTGTTGAGATATTTCAGTCTGAACCAAAATGGACTAATAAACAGACCAACACTGTTTCCATGGAGACATTAAAAATAAAAACTGTTCTAATGATTTGATGAAGTCTGATGAGTAAAAAACTCACAATCAACAAAATTAATAAGAATATTCAAAGAAACGTCCAACTGATGTAATCAGAAGCTTCACTTTCATCCCTTATTAATAATTCACTTCATTTTTATAGTTATATAATAAAAAAAAGTTATATAATGTTGAATTATTAGTAATAGTTATTAAGAGTAGAGATCCAGTTCCAGTATTACAGACATATTCTGTCCTTGAAGTGGATCTTTGTTATAAATTACGAGTATTTTAAAAATAGTAACGAGTCATCAACCAAACTACAATTTACACACAACACTGTTCATTCATTTAAACTTTCTCCCTAAATAACGGTTGAAATGTTGTTTAAAACATAATCTACACTGACAGCTTTGTTATTATAGGAGATTATACTAAAACTATACAATACATTTTATTATTTGACCCAAAACATTTAAACTTTTATTTAAAATTTTTAAAGCTCTACACATTTAATGAGAAAATGAAAACGTCTCTTCATGTAATTACAACCCTGAAATTCCCAGATATATTTCCAAGGACTGAAACCGGAATGAAAATAGTGTTTTTTTATTTATCCGACGTGTTCCAGCTCCTGCAGCAGAGGGGCTATAGGTTAAAAAATGTGCAGCTATCTGCAATGCAACTGGCTGTTGCATTTACAAGCAGCACTGGGACTTCCCCCGGTGATGTGGAGTGCTGCATTAAAGGTAATGTACATACAGAGCAGCCCAGCAGGTTCTAACCTTGGCGCTCCCAGTGGAGGCTGTTCGTGCCGCAGTAAACGGTCCTTGGCGTTGAAGGACATCACCTGTTGTCCATAATGGAAAGCCTGAAATCACAGAACGATGAGTCTTTTACATGAGCTCCATGGCCGTATCATCTAATCAACTACTTACAGCGAGCAAGATTCTGTTGCGAGGTTGTGTTTGAGTGGATAATGGACGTCAGCCAGTTGCCCCCAGAATCCATTTGTGCCCTCGATGATGTTGCTTGAAGCCTCCACACATAATCGTCTGCTCTCCCGAGACATCTTAGGAGACTCGGACAGATAGTTGTGGGACAAACGGTCCGTTCTCAATCACTCCTACGCTCGACTCTTTTATCATCACTTGAAGCTAATCGTTCCAAAACAAACAAACTTACCCCGAAGAGCCAGAAGTTAATCTGTGGAGAACCAGCAGAGCACAAACATCAACAAACTCTTCAATTAATCCTGATTACACAGCTGATTATTACATTTTATTTATATCTGTGGCGACTTGTATGTATCTGTCTGTCTATCTATTTATCTGTTCTGTCATTGGAAGTCAAAGTACATTTTACTCAGCATGTAAATAATAAATCAGTGTTTTAACTGCTAAACAGAACCAAACTGTTTTAGCTGCTAAAATGAACCGTTAGCTAACTTAAACTTCAGGATTTCCATTCATGTCAGGTCTAAGTGACTAACAACAGTAACTGTGATTAACATCATGAACAGACGCTGAGTTAAACAGCCTCAGATGTGCAGGCTGTCTGGATATTGATCCCCTGCGGTTAGCCGTGATGCTGCTACGGGTGGCTAGTTCCTGTGTTTAATGCTAAGCTAACAGTTGCATCGGAGAGGATCCATCATGTCTGAGTCTAAATGTAAACAAGACAAAAGGTTTGTTTTTTCTCTAAAACTACGGTACAACCTCCTGACACTGATATTCTCATCAAAGGTGAAAACATTGACATAGTTACTGGTGTTAAATATCTTGGTGTGACACTGGATCCAAATATGAACATATTTAACCCTTTCATGCACTACAGTGGACAGATATTTGGAAGCCATTTTGAACCATTTAAGTTGCAGTACCATGTCCCAACTACCAGGTGTTGAACCCCCTCAGTGTCGTCTACATTTCCATCTGAATATCATTTTTGACTCTCTGTGATTTTGAGATATTGAATCATAAACTCAAAATGGCGTAAAGTGAAGGAAATGCACCAAGTAGCTCAGGAATATCTGTTAAATACTTTTATTCTCAGAGAAAAAAAAAACAGGTAAAAAATATATTTTTCAACTAAATAAGATGATTGAAATACTTATTAATATCAATATATTAATATTTTTCTTGTACATTTTTTTCTGGGACTGAAAATACATCTGTTCACTCCAGTAGACGTTATGCATGTTTTTCAAATATCCTCTTTATTGTTGTAGTTATTTAATGTTCCTATGTGTATTCATACCATTTGCTCTTAGGAATAAAATATTACATAGAAAAACATATATATATATATATATATATATATATGTATATTTTTCCTATGTTGATTTCCATGAATCCCTTTTAATCTGTTGATGCATAGTGTCCAAAAATACAATATATTGAAATAAAAAAGTTATTGGCATGATTCATGCATGAAAGGGTTAAAAAAAATGGTTAAACCCATAAAGTACAACTTAGCAAATTTTAGACATATTAGAAACTGTCTCTCTGTGGACGCTGCAGATATTTATGCAGCTATGATGTCGGGGGCAGGCTGGAGAAACAGCCATCAAACCTCTTGAGTCCTCATACAAACAAACTCTAAAATCTCTGGACAACAAGCCAACGCATTTCCATCACTGTAGGGTACTGGAGAAATACAATTTACTGAGCTTTGACTATTTTAGATTATTCTCAACTTTGTGCCTAGTTTATAAAATGTTGCATGGTTTGTCCTCCTGCACTATGCAACTTTGTGTCGCAGATCATCACACTGCTTTCTCTGTGAAAGCCGCAACTCCGTGAACGTCCTACCTGATGATATGAAGAACTGTAGTTCCATCAATACATTCAAGGCCAAATTAAAAAATCTACTAAAGATCAATCAGCTCTCTGAACACTGAGTCTAAACTCCATCTATGGTCTTCTCATTAGCGCAGGTCGTCTTGCTTTTAATTTGACAAGTTTACATGATTAATTTCTGGTTGACATTGTGGGTGTGTGTGATGTTCTGTTGTGTTTAGCTCTATATTTTGTATTTTGTATGTTGTATGTTGTGTTCTGTCTGTTTTTTGCTTTGTACTGTTTGTTGTATGTTTTGATTGTTGAGGACTGCGGATGCTAATTAGCTTTGAGCTAACTCTGGTGCATCTTTAATGTCAAAAACTGTACACTGTCCCGATAAATAAATACAATACATTGTCATTGTCAGACACTTATAATAAGAATCTGAGCCTGTCGGTGGCAAAAACCAGCACTTCCAGTGGACGTACATTACAACATGATTACACTGAAGCTCGTCTCAGGGCCGTCGGCTGAAGCCATACGGGAGCAGTTCACCCTTTTCTCTGTTTTTACTTCCTGTTTTGTTTCCTGGAAGATGAACATTATCTTCACTTTGTTCATCCTCACTGTGTTTGCTGTATATCTGTCAGTCAGGACTGATGAAGATGACATGTCGGCTGTTTTGGGGAATTTAGCGACTTTCACTTTGAAAGATTTCATTTTGCTTATGTTTTTATTGAATTTAGTCTCTTTTTTTAATGCAAGTTTGACGTTAATGGAAGATGTTTTGGTGCTGGGCTTAACACTGTTGACCCCGGGAAGTGGAGTCTTCCCGGGGTCAACACTTTACACATAAATGATTTTGCAGTAATATTCATTCCCCAACAGACACATTTACCACAAACGTACCACTGCTTCTTCTCTGAGTCATAACTCAGTCAAACATGATAAACACTCCGTTATAATCAGTCTCTACGGTTTTTTCCACACTTCAGTCTTAAGTTTGCTGCTCCAGTTGTTTTTTTTGCTGTTTTTTTATTGCTTTGTTTTAATCTACTGTTTTTATGTGCTATTGTCCTATGCTTGTTTTTATTTCTTTGTTTTAATTTATGGTTTTTATGTATTGCACTATTGCCCCGGGGGCACTATATTTTGTTCCTGCTTTTTGCATAACCAGCAAGGAGAGGAATGACAATAAACTTGAACTTGAACTTGTGTCAGGATCTCTGACGTCCATCGAGGATAAATGTCCATAAATCAGTTAAGAAATCAGATAAATGTTCTCCTTAAGCTTCAGATCTGTCCAGCTGAAGTCGTGGACCGTCTCAAACGTGCATGCTGATTGGTCGAGGGAGCCTTCCAGATTTTTGTCCATAGCTTTTTGACATTTCAAACAAAATAAATGTATTTTAATCTGGACTGCCTCCCACTGCATGTAAAATTCATTTGAAGAGCTTTCTCAGTTTTTTTTCATCACGGACACTTCAGACCAACTTTGGATTCATCTGGACTTCCTCTCATTATACACACAACCTCCAGTTTTTTAAAGAAAATCATGTAATATCATGCAAATGCAATTCTGACTTGGATTTTTCCATTTCTGTTCTTGTTTCCAGGTTTAATTTCTACCTGGAACTTTTAACAGTTACACAAATTTTATTTGGACTCTTTTGGATGTTCACATATTTTATTACTAGATTAATTTCAGGTAGATGGTTTAAATAAATTAGTTTGTTGGCAGCTAAACATATAGATAAATATATGAGTAATATATATAGTACATACAAACAAATTACTAGACTGTGTCCCATATAAATATAAAATCCAGATATTTCTATGACAGATTGTAACCTCTAGTGACCTCTGACCTGACAGACCACCAGGGCTGCTGGAGATCGCACTAAAACAGGAGACGTGGGAATATTCGTAGGCCGGGAGGAGTGTAATATGACTCTACCTTAACTCGAAAACACATTAAAAATACTTCCAGAACTCAGAAACTAGAGTAACAAGAGACCCCGGCAGGGTTTTAAAAGTCTGAAAACAACAAACAAACAGAAACAGGCATCCTGCCTCTGAATCATCATCTGCCTGTGTCATCACTTCAGTTACCCCAGACGCCACTCAGCATGTCGTCCCACCGAGACGTCAACAGTCCTGTGATGTCAGTGTGTGGCCTGTTTCACCGCCCACCCAATTCATGGTCTTTTCCATAAGGTGGGGCGGGGGGGGGGTCATCACCAGCGCTCGGCCGTAAATCTGCCACACTACCAGAGCATCTTCATCCCGGCCCGCCGTGGTACCGCTGTCCAAACATCTCCCCGGCCGCTGGCTCTGGGCAGGTGCCAGTGTCTTCTGGTCTGCTGAGATCATTAAAGGTATTACTTACCTCCACCTCTCCCCCCCACCCCCCACCCTCATTAAACATGCTGAATCCATTTGTTTAGCAAGCAGCTGGGGGAGCGGCGCAGAGCTCACCCAGGCTGGGGATTGATTTATTAACACTGATTTCGGCCTCTGAGACCGTCGTGATGATGATCGCTTCGCTGCAGGAATTTCAATGGAGACGAGGAAGATTCGCCTCGCCTGCCGTAGATGGACTTTAATGGACAGTAATGTGAAGGACGCAGCTTAAATCTATCAGTCAAAGGGACGAATATTTCTACCGAACTGCCAACAAAAAGTAACAAAAAAAGCCAACAAAAAGTATGGGAGTCCACTTCTGCCAAGAAAAGGATTAATCTGATTAAAAGCAGCATAAAAATAAAAATACTGTCTCGTACTCAAAAGTTATGAGACATTCAAAATATTGATTTAGTATCTCATAATTCTGACATAGTAAGAATTAAGACATACCCAAAGATTTTGACTTTTTTATGTTATGTTACGTAAATGTACGTCTTAATAATTCAGAGTTTCTAAATGTCCTAAATGTTGTTTCTATCTCAATTTTGATGTAATTTCATTGTGTTCTATAAGTGATGATTTTTACTGAGTATCAAAGTTTTATTTAGTACAACATTTTGACGTAGTTATGTCATGATATTATCTCATAATTTTTGATTTAATAAGTCAAAGTTTTGATTTTGTATCTTTCAGTTTTTACTTTGTACTGTGGAAACCGCTTATAGTGATCACAGTTACAGTGATCAATCGCTTATATGGATCAAAAAGCTCAGGACAGAATCATTCCCATACAAATGGTGTAATCAATAGTCCGCTTACGGTGTTCATTTTCATACATGAAAACATAGAAAAACATTTTTAAACTACTACTAATTAATTTTTTTTTTTAATTGTACTCCCATGATACACGTGTGATATTATCAGGCGTCACAGCTCCTCTGCAGGGTTGCGTGGACGTGCGGGGTGTGGGTGTGTTTATTTGTAACCGCCATGAAACAATCGTTTGTTTCTCTCTTTCTCTCGTCTTTTTTTAAATGAGTCGAGATGCCATCAGCAAAGTCTAACTTTACTTTAAATGTTGTAAAGTAATGTTTTTATCCTCCCTCATGGCAGGATTGTACATCTCTGATCAGTCTGATCACCGGCTGTCATATACAAATGTTAATTAGATGGTAATCTGCATCTTATAATAATCATCCACTTACAGTGATCAATCTGACCCGGATAAATGTGATTATTATAAGAAGTTTCCACTGTATTATAATATTAATAATTTTTATTTTGTATTAATTTTGTCTCAATTATGTTACTATTTACCAAATAAAATAAAATTCCTTAAAAATCTCGACTGCAACTCACATTTTGACTTTGAGTTTTGACTTCTTTTTTTTTTCACATTTAGTATTTCATGCTTTTAACTCAATTACATGTAATGCTGCCAATCTGACTGTTATTCTCTTGATTAATTGATTGTTTACTCTATAAAATCACAAATTTCTAAAGCTCAATGTGACGTCATCATATGAAACCCAAAGAAATTCAGTCTACAGCCTCTTACAGGAGGATAATTATCCAGTTTCAGATGCTGGAACCAACCTATGTTGTTTTTTTTTTTTGCTTGATAAATGACTTGAATGATAACTGTCATATCTCTCATAACTTTAAGTATCTAATAATTTGACTTAGTAAATCCAAATTTATTTTAACCCTGCCTAACTTTTCATGTATTTTTAGGTTCTTTTCTTGGCGTGAATAAACTTCCATACACCGGAGTGTCCATCTGGAGAACGTGTTTACAGTTTGACTGTCAGGAGAGATGGTACGACATGAGCGATGAAACGCTATCTGCACGCTGCATCCACAGATGTTTGTGCGATATTATCTTGGAGGGCTGGAGGTGCCCAGCTGTCTATGCTGATTTTCTCTCCTCTGTTACAGTCCAACCTCTCAGATATGTTTTATGATGAATCTACATATTTCCTCTCTCCGGGGGGACACACGTTATTGGGAAGCACTCGATCTCTGCCTCCATTTCCTGTCGGCTCTAATAGCTTCCAGGTGAGAGGTGTTCCTCAGCGCTCGCCTGGGAATGCTTATTAAAACTGTTTTCCTATTGATACAGTTGGTTTGATACTTACCAGATTTGACAAAGTAAAGATCTCATGTTTGGCGTAATATTACAAGGGAAACATAAGTGAGTTATTTGGCCTCGACGTGCTGGAAACGTAACGTTGTTAAAGCGCAGGCCCTGAAACCTGAAACGGGGTCCCTCCGCCGCATTTGGGTTTCATTATTTTTTTGCTCGAAACATTTAACAATAGCACCCAGGGATTAAGTCATGGTGCAGGTCGCAGCCAAGCCAAACATCCTGCCTCCTCCAGAAAAATGAAGACAGATGAAGGAGGGAAGCAGGTGTAAAGTGTACTCTAGTGCTTCGCCTTTTTTGTCCTCTCCTGGAGGTGTTGTGCACAAGTCCTGTCCTACAAAAACATCTCGCTGAGCTTGGAGGAGGAGGAGGAGGAGGAGGTAGGAGGAGGAGGAGGAGGAGGAGGAAATGAAAACAAAAGTTCAGGACGTTTTCTATATTCCTGCACACATTGAACACTGTTCATGGGAACTGTTAAAGGATCCGATGGTGTTTAATGGGAGGGGAAACAGTCCGGACTCGCCTCTGTATTTATTAGACTGGTTTCTAACCTGTGTGTGTGTGTGTGTGTGTGTGTGTGTGTGTGTGTGTGTGTGTGTGTGTGGGCTGGGATACACTAAGTGAAGGCAAATGAAGTGGATTTATGCTCTGGGGTGTTGTGGTACATGCTGAGGCTCAATCACACGTCCTGTGGTAGCTGACTCAACTCACTGCTGCCAAAATAGGTTTTTTTTTTCCTGCTTTTTCAAGATTTGGTTTTGTCCAGGAAGTAGCCACGTCCTCCGAAGAGAAAGTGAAGCGTCACATATGTTGTATCATTTGACACAAATAACACACAGCGAACACATCAGTCATTCAAATGTCTTTTGTTCAAGAAATAAATGACATATTTTAATGTTCCTCTGTGTTATGAATCTGCTCATTAACACTTTCTGATCAACTTTTTGTCTGTGTGAACATGTTTCATTACAGTTTATTTGACCTGAAGCGCACGCTCTTTACAGTTTGTGATCAATATTTATTTTCTTTTCCTGCACACGGACGTTTAGTCAAATGGAAACGTCATGTGACTGCACGTCTCCTGTCGCTGTAATCTCACATTACTGCAGTTATTTTTTATCTGTTTTGTCATAAAAGGAAATGATTTTGTAATTTGTTGATGTTCATTTGCCTCGTGTGAAGCACTCTGTAATGTGGAAAAGTGCTTTATAAATAAAGATGATTATTAATAAAGGAATAAAATGATCCCTCAAAGAATATTTCAAAATGACATAAAAGTTTTTTGTTTTTTTTTTGCAGATTCCTGCTTCGGTGTTTGTGTTCCTCAGGATGAAGACGTGTCCGGAGAGAAACGACTCCGACAGACACGGAGACGCTGGGTTGAACCTCAGCTGGAACAAATGAGCTCAGTGACAAACAAATGTTGTGTTTGAGTGTGAAAGAGGTCATGTGTGGTCAACACGGCTACAGTAACACGACTGAAACGAATCTGCACAAATTAACAAAAACAAACTCTAAATCTGGCAAAAAAACTGAAACAAAAAACATCAATTATAGACAATTTAAAGCGAAACTTCACACTGAAAACAATGTGATCGCTGGATTTGTAGTCGTGGATCGAGTGTGTGAGAGAGCAGACCTCGGAGGGAACAGAGTCCAGGTGAGTCCAGGTGAGTCCAGGTGAGTCCAGGTGAGTCCAGCCAGCTACATTATCATTCTACATCGTTTACTTTAGTCTGCAGGCTGACTTTGGACGGCTGTTTTTTTTTTTCTTCTCAGATTTCATGTCAATTAATTCAATAATTGCTCCGGACAACAGATTTCACAATAGATATTTCATTCTGGCTAAAAATGCATCATCTTTGTCTCGCTTCCATTATTTACATCCTGCAGGGGATTCATCAGCCCACTTCATGTGATGGAGTCAGACATTTAAGGGAATAAGTTATTAAATTGAAGAAACAAATCAGTAATTTTATTAGTAATTTTCACCCTTCAGGCTCAGTGAGAGGGAGAGTTTTTTGACAGCAGCTGCTACAGGAAGAGAGAAGGCCAGAAAGTCTTCGTGTTTCCAGCTCAGAGTCGCTGATGTTTTGGCTTCATGAATAGTTGAAATATTTTGTAATCAGCAGAGGAGGAGGTGGTACAGAGTGAGTGCAGGTGTGTTTGGTTTGGGCGAGGAATGAACAGACTGTGGAGTTAAGTGACATTATGTCACTGCTGCTCTCCAACATACATCTGCGCTCTTAAACGCTAAAGAATTAGACCATTTCCTGTGAGCTGATGATGTCATTGTGATACTACTGCAGGCCAGTGTGTGTGAATGTGTGTGTGTGTGTGTGTGTGTGTGTGTGTGTGTGTGTATTATGGAGCGGTGCTCAGGACTGACGGGGGGACTGTAAGTCATCTCACACAGGAAGTGCCTCGGGCCCCGGCCCTCACGATGACACCGGAGCCCTCGCCAACTGGGCTCAGAGCAGGAGAAGGTATGTAAATCACTCGTCCAAAGGTTCACACAACGCCAGCCGGGTTTCCTGGAGAGGCCAGGTTCTGGACCAGCGCTGGAAATGTGATGAGGGTCCATCGAAACCATGTGTTGCTCAACCACGACTCCGTCAGTATAAAGCAAATATCCCACAGCGAGTCGGAGGCCTCATCGCTACAGAGACGCCTGAAACTGACTCAGGTACAGTCAGGTGACTGACAGCACTGGTGAAAGTTATTAACGAACTTCTAACTGCATCGGACAAAGGACTTCTCTCTGTACTTGTTAGATCTTAGTGCTGCATTTGACACCATTGACCATCACATCCTATTACAGAGACTGGAACATTTAATTGACATTAAAGGAACTGCATTAAACTGGTTTAATCTTATTTATCAGATAGATTTCAGTTTGCACATGTTAGTGATGAATCCTCCATTAGACACGGAGTTCCACAAGGTTCTGTTCTTGGACCAATACTATTCACCTTATATATGCTTCCTTTAGGTAATATTATTAGAAAACACTGTAAATTTTCATTGTTAAGCAGATGATACCCAATTATATTTATCAATGAAGCCTGATGAATCCAATCAGTTAACTAGACTCCTAGCATGCCTTAAGGACATAAAGACCTGGATGACCTGCAATTTTCTGCTACTAAACTCAGATAAAACTGAAGTTATTGCGTTTGGCCCTAAACACCTTAGAAACACATTATCTAATGATAAAGCTACTCTGGATGGTATTACCCTGGCCTCCAGCAACACATTTCAAGGACTGCCTTTTTTCACTTATTGCAAAAATCAGGCACATCCTGTCCCAACAAGAAAAACTAGTCCACATATTTGTTACTTCTATGCTGGATTATTGCAGTTCCTTATTATCAGGCTGCCCTAACAAGTCTCTAAAGACTCTCCAGCTGGTCCAGAATGCAGCTGCATGTGTACTGACTAAAACTAGAAAAATAGATCACACAGTCTTCATACAGGTACAGTCTTCCTGGCAGCCTTGGAGTTGTTGTATTTTTTTTTGGTGGCGCTAGGCTAGCACTGCTAAGCTAGGCTAAATACATCCTTTACCTGCTCCTGTACTGAAACTGATATCCATCTGACTCAAGAGGGTTAAACTAAATGCTTTAGTGTTTATTTTATAATGTGTTTTAGACTTTAATGAAGCTCCGTTCAGTTTCAGGCAGTCTCTGCTTCGATCGCACGTCTCTCAACACGAGTAGCTTTCTGATTGTTGATGAGTCTGTTGTGAACTGAACACGAGGAGGAAAATGTTTCTTTTACAGCATGAACAACATTAACAGCAGGTCTGCTTTCACACACACACACACACACACACACACACACACTGTGACACCTGATCAGTGTACGTCAGGTTCAACTGTTGTTTGTCAGTTTAAGTGAATCCAGGAGAAGCTGTCAATCAAATGTTAATGTTTCATAATTAACTTCAAGATTCAAGGATCAAGAAAAGTTTGTCATTTTCTTGTGTTCTTGCATACATGAAAAACAAAATGCTGTTCCAACAACAGAAAAGATAAAGACATATATCTAAAAAAAGTCCCTTTACAAACAATAAAAACTATAAATCCCAAGAGAAGAAAAACAGTTATCAGCGCAGCGCATTAAAGAGCATTTATAGAGAAAGTGTGTGTTTCAGTTGCTACATGTCCTGACAGCTGGTGCATGTCAACCAGTGACCAGCACTGATGGGGGGGGTTACAGGGTAGGTGGTGGTGGTGGGGGGGGACAGTCTGTTGATGACCCTGACTGCTTGTGGGTAAAAGCTGTTTAGCATTCTGCTGGATTCAGCACAGATGCTCCTGAACCTGGTCCCAGCCAGCAGGAGGGGAAACAGACTGTGAGGAGGGTGGCGGTGATCCTTGATGAACACGGCGTTGATTATAAATCTCCAGCAGGAAGGAGAGAGCGCCACGAATCATCTCGCTAGCTGTTTTAACTATCCTGTTTAGATGATGATGATGTTCAGATGCTTTACAGTTACTGAACCAGGAAGTGAGGCTGGAGGTTAGGATGCTTTCAGTAGAAGGTAGTGACGAACCCTTTTAAGTCTCCGGAGCCGCTGTTGAGCTTTTCTAACGATGGCCGATGTTAGTGGTTGAGGTCACGTCGTCCGCCAGGTGCACTCGCAGGAACTCCATGTTACTAATCCTCTCTAGAGCGGCGCCATCAATGGTCGGTCACCATCTCCTTTGTCTTGTTGACGTTATTGCTGAAGGGACCGATTACTGTTGTATCATCAGCGAACATGATGATGTGGTTGGTGTTGAATCTGGCAGTACAGTCGTGTTAGCGGGGTGAACCTCTACTCACTGAGATGTGACTGCTGCCTCTGCGTCAGGCAGGTGAGCCTCTACTGCTTGGCTGAGCAAGATGTTGAATATGTCTACAAACACATCTTTCAGCTGTTCTGTGTGTCCAGTAGGGATGTGCAGAGATCCCAGTATTTGTATTTGTATCTTTATTTGTTGAGGCGGCAAAATGATTTGTATTTGAATAAAAGTGGAAAGAGGCTTAAAAATCCTGTTTTTGTTTTTATGACACTTTTAATTTTTAGAAAAAGTTTTACAATAAGTGTTCATGAATAAACTACCTTACAAAGGAGGTCCCCACATCGGGTTTTGAACTGGAGTCTCCCAGATCATAGACGACTGCGCTGACTACTGAACTAAAACTTTACTCATCACCTCATTGCAGACAGACCTCTACCTATTTATACACCCATAACACAGAGACAGCACAGCGTGAGACTTGTAGGGAGGAACTTCAAAGGCAATTATTGCTTTGCACTTTTCATTTATTGGCTTTTTTTACAACCTAACTTTGTGGAAAGGAGAAGAGGAACAACAGGTTATGGGGGGTCTCTTGGGAGAACTTTGCTTGTGTCGGCAGCTCAGCTTTATCTCTGGGGAACACCCCCAACAAATAACTATTCGTGCTTTGCCGAATAATGTATTTGTATTCGGGCACACCCCTAGTGTCCAGGCGTGTTGTTGCAGCTCTGTGTGGGTTGATGCTGGAGAAGGCCTTCTTTACTCCAGCTGTGAACTGCTGGAGTACCTGTAGGCTGGGTGGTGATGGGAGTATCTGTTGTTGGTTACCTCAAAGCATGCATAGAGGTCATTGAGTTTGTGGTAGGGAGGGTCTTTATAGCATGTCTACCATATAACTGATCACAATAACTAATCAAAGCTTGCCATAAGCACTGTGTGTCTCTATTGTCAGTGAAGTGGCTGTAGAGCCTCATCTATGCACTTGTTGAGATCACCTTTAATAGTCTCCGTATATTCCTGCCACTTTAAAGATGCCCTACTCTGTTTTTCTCACGAGAAAAAAACTATAGTATGGGTCTAAAAAAACAACTTATAGTCATGTTTACGCCATCTAGTGGCCCGTTGTAATTATGACCCAGGAAGTGATGCAGTACGGATGACATCAGTATTAGGTGACCTCCTTATTAGGCGGAGGCAGGTGAGGTAAGGGGTAGATAGTTAGCAGGAGACAACCGTTTGCCTCCCGCCTCCAACCGCGAGTCAGAGTGTATTTCACCTGTTCTTCAACGAGTTACTGGGTGTCCAAACTATCATCTTTTTTTTCTAACCCTCATTGATGTGTTTTTAATAACAAAAATATAGATAATCACCAGACTGACCCTTTCTCTTTTGGCTGCTGACTGAAAAAGGTTTACACATACAAGGAATCTGCTGCAGTGTTGTGGTGCATAATAGTCAAAAAATAGAAGGTAAACACAAATATCAAACAAAGAGAAAAATACCACTACAGTATAATATATAGTTATATCACAAAGTGATGTATTATAAGTGAAAAGAACTATGAAATTGTGCAGGTTATTGACCAGAAATGTGTAAGAGTTCACAGTATAAAACAGTATTAACGGTACATGTAATGTGCAAATGTAAAATTATAAATAATGAATGTAACACATTGTTCATTGTGATGATTTCACAGGTGTGCAGATGTCCACATCATCAACATGCATGTTAATGGGGTGAAAAAGGTGGTGAAAAGCATTCAAATATACATTTCATCGATGTCTGTGATCATCAGCTGACTCATCAGCTCTTCCTCTTATTCATCACTAAACTTTACAACCAATCAGCAGCCTCTATTCCCATCTCAACCTCCTCCCTGTAAAGCTGTAACGCTTCCATCAAAATGTGTCCAGACTGTTAACTGCTTCTCTCACATCGCAGCACTTCTTCTTCTTCTTCTTCTTCTTTGTGAATATGAGTTGAGCTCGGTCTGGCAGCAGCGACGGCATGCAGTTTGGCCGAGGATGTGCGGACTCGGAGGGTTGAGTGTGTGTGTGTGTGTGTGTGTATGGGGGGGGGGGGGGGGGGGGGGGGGGGTGTGTGGGTGTGTTTCTGGGTGTTTGCTGCGGCAGCCTCGGGCGATGGTCCCCGCTAACGAGCGCTGTGCATTCGAGAAACAAACTTCACAACTCATCAAGGTTGGTGCTGACGGTGGAGTGAAAGTTAATCGTCCCTCTAACGGAGCCTCAGCAGGCCCGACGCCGCCAAACACCCCCCCCCTTACCCCACCCCACCCCACCCCTTGCCCTCCTCACTGCTGCAGAGTCCGATAGCGCACCGTTCTGGTCCTCCATGATGGAAACCACACTTCCTGCTCAGGACTACAGGCCTGATAAAGACCACTGCTGACCTTCAGACTTTAAAAAGCACTTATCGCACTCTGAAAGGAAACTTTTTTCACTCTCAGCATCGAGGAGCTCGCAGCACTGAGAAGACGTTTACTTCCAGTCGCTGAAGAAGCTGCTTGTTTATTGTTTCTGGCTGTTGTTTGACGTTCAGGAGCTTCTATTTTTATCATGTAACGAAACAAAAAACTAAACTAGATGTGTGTTACAGACATCTGACTCGCCTCTTTCATTGAGCCGTGACATTTAACCTGTTATAGTCTGTGGGCTGATGGGAAACTGAGTTTGTTAAAGGCCTCTAAAAAACAGAAATATTCAATAAACAACATTAGATCTTTTTTTTTTTGTAAACATATGGAGTGAACAACACGACACTGCTGAATAAAGCGCTGAAAGACGCTGAAAGTTCGCTTTATATTGAACACAAATGCTGAAAGCTAAGAGAATGATTTGTAAACGTGTGAGTTTAGGACTGTAGATGTACATGTAAATCCTCCTGAATCGTCTCCTCTGCTCAGACAATTTTTCTCTTTATCCCGGCTGATGTTTTTACCTGCTGCCGAGCGTCCACTCCGAGGCTGAGGGATGTTGCGTTGTTGCTCAGAGCCGCAGTGATTGATTCGCATCGGCTCGACTCAAAACGTCAATCAGAGCTCGTTCTTCAGGATCCTGCGCCAACAGTTTCATCATTAGCTGTAATCTTTAGAGGCCGTTCGGAGAATATTTCTGCTGGATTAAAGATGTTGGAAACGTCGGGAAGGTTTGAGGTTTTTTTTGGACGCAGAATGTTTAATGTTTCATCTCCTCCTGTTGTGTCCTTCAGTCCAGTTTAGAGGTTCTGCTGCTTTACTCAGGTGTTTCTTTGAGATTGAGATTTCTCTGAAGTTACTGCAAACATTGGACATTTATATTTTACATTCAACTGTGGTCGGATTCAAATCTGTCTTATTTCAGTTTTAGATTTAATATTTATTTAACAGGACTTTCTGACTTTCTTCCCTCCTTTTGTCCTTCTGACTTTTCTTGTTTCTCTACTTTTATTCTTCCCTTTAACCTTTTTTTTCTCTTTCAATACTTCTCATGACTTTTCATCCTTCTCTTTATCATTTTAAGCTCTTCAGGTGTCAGTTCTTTGTGCCGTTTTTCACTTGGTTTATTTCTCTTTCCTCTGCTGGCATCTCATTATTCAAACCTTCAGAATGAGAAAGCTTTGACAGTTGTGCTCTTTAATGTTGCTATGGTTACAGGTTGGGTAGCGGGTTAGGGTTAGGGGTTAGGAATTTAGAACGGTGATTAAACTTGAGCCAAACTACGTGAGCATTAACTAGTTTTAACACAGATCTGCTGACCAATCAGAAAAGAGTATTCACCTGGACCGTGGTATAAATAAACGTATCCAATCAAATGTGATTTGGGGTCAACCGTTATATATGATATGCTTCGTTTACATAGTTTACAATGAATGTGTTTGAAGTCTAATTTGTTAATTTCACCATCAAACGTCGGTCCCAAAGTGACGTTTGCAGGACGAGCCGGTGAAACTGCTGCAGCGCTAAACACTAACTCACAACAGCTCCTGTAGCTCCTCTCTACTGTTTAACTGAAGAAGACGCAGCAGTGAACACGCTTTACATCAGTGACCATAAACAAAGCAGTCAAAGCAGATACTTACTGGTAAGAACTGGGTTTGGATTTAAAAGATGCCCACAAAAATGTAGGAGAAGCAAAAAGTGACAGAAAAAGTAAAGAAAATAACTATCAGCTCTTTATGAAATGGGGCTCGTTATGCTAAAAACGTACATTACATTCACCTCAGAACTTACTTGTTTTTGTAAATTATCGTTATTTAAAGATTTATATGAGACAGCATTGTGCAGAGTGATGTTTCATCCTCTGCTGCATTCAGGTAAAATAGGAAAAAAAGCCGCTCCTCTAATAAGACAAGAGACCTAAAGAAGACTGCACACATGTAGGTGTACATACTGTAATAATACATAAATATAGTAATCAACAAATGTATCTGGAAAACGTCTACGTACACCTGCAGCTCTGCACAAACAGGAAATACGACCTCAGAACAAAAGTATTCATCGTATCCAGTATGAATCAGTGTGTCTGACACTCTACTAACTATCAGACATTAGACAGGACAAAGTTTCAAGCCAAATGTAATCTTTATTAGACTGTTTCTGTACAAAAAGCACTGGATCACAGGAAAAAACAAAAACAAAAAATAAAAAAAACAAAAAAACATGCATCTATTTACAACATGGCCAGAGACAGGAAAAGAAAAACGTTGGAGGTGTCGCCTCCGTTTGTATTCTAAAGACATTAATTAAACATTGTGCTTTGATATACTTTGATGATATATTTCATATTTCACAAAGATGCAGTACCTCTGCCCTCTTTCACATTGAAGTAAAACATCGAAAAAAGTATATTTGCAGTTTTTAAAACCTCGGCTGAAAACCAGAACGGTGAGAAGCAAACTTTCTACAACTGTGACAAAAAAAAAAAACCCAACAAAAAAAACAAAAGAAAACAAATATTATTAGCAAGCTGTGAGTCGTGTGTGAGGGTGGAGACGGTGTTTTTCATGTGAGCTGTGACTGTTTGGCTTTGCAGGCTGCGTTTCATTTGTTATAATTGAAAAAAAAATGGCTTTTCCCAAAGACGTTGGACAGACGTTTCACCCACAACACGACGGCGTCCAGGCTGATGTTGTGCAGCGACTGAAGGTTTCTGTCAGTCCTGCTGGATTTGCATAAAAAGTCAAAAGTTCAATCTGTCCAAACTTGTGTGATTCCTGCCCTCAACTCTTGTTTTCATTTCCAGAAGAAATTGTCAGGTGATTTATTTATTCAGGAGTTAAAGGGGATCCTGGACGGTTCTTGTTTCATTCAGCAAAAAAAAATAGTTTCTACACGATCCTTAAACTACAGAAGCACTTTGCATTCAGTGAAGTAAAAAAGGAGACATTTTCTCATAATTATGAGTTCAGTATCTCCATATCTCATTATTTTCATATCTGTCTTATAGATTTGTACTGTAGGATAGTTTTCTTTTAAAATTTAAGAAACTGATCTTGAGAATGTGAGATATTTTTTTTCATAAATTTCGGATCTTGTAAACGATGTATCAGTGTATGATAGCAAAACTAATCTTGTAAATGTAAGATAATTTTCTTGTAATTATGAAATCTCTTAATAATAATAATGATTGTGAGATATGCATCTCGACAGAGAGTTTTCACGTAAATAAGTTTCCTTGAAATATGAAATACAGATTTTGTAATTTGTAATTTTGAGAAACTGATTTAATTACAAACTTTCTTTTAAATATGAAATGTGGATCTTGTAATTATGAGCGTTTTCTCATATTGTGAGATATAAATCTCAAAAGAGTCACAGATCTCGTAGATGTAAGTTTTCTTGTAATTACAAGATACAGAAAAGTTTATTCATAATTATGTAATGTGGATCTCGTTATTCATATAGTTTTTCTCATAATTTTGAGAAACTTGTCTTGTAATGGTAAGATTGTTTTTCATAAATTCAGATCTTGTAAAAGATTGTTTTTTAAAATCATTTCTAGATTTGGGTTTTGTCAGTGTATGATAGCAAAACTAATCTTGTAAATGTAAGATAATTTTCTTGTAATTATGAAATAATGATCTCTTAATAATGATTGTGAGATATGCATCTCCAAAGAGAGTTTTCACGTAAGTTTTCTTGCAATATGAAATACAGATAAATATGTAATTTGTAATTGTGAGAAACTGATTACATAATAATCGTTATTTAGTTTTCTATGATTTAATTACAAACTTTCTTTTAAATATGAAATGTGGATCTTGTAATTATGAGCGTTTTCTCATATTGTGAGATATAAATCTCAAAAGAGTCACAGATCTCGTAGATGTAAGTTTTCTTGTAATTATGAGATACAGATCTTGTAATTAGAAAAGTTTATTCATAATTATGTAATGTGGATCTTGTTATTCATATAGTTTTTCTCATAATTTTGAGAAACTTGTCTTGTAAAAGTAAGATTGTTTTTCGTAATTTTGAAGTTCTCATGATTGCTAAATATGGATGTCGTAAATATGAGATGATAAATCATAATTATGGGATGTAAAAGTCAAAACTACAAGATAATGTCAGTTGTAGTTACCAGTAACTTCCTTTGGGGATTTGGGGGGGGGGGGGGGGGGGCACTGTTTCAAACTACAGCAAATCAGGCAGTTTCACCTTTAAAGTTCCTCACTGAGACCAACAGGCATCGCTATCAGAGAAGCTAAATGCTAACGTAGTGTTTTTCAGTTTGATAATGCTAACGTAATTTTTTTGAGGGAACCTGAGGGACGAACGTTTGGTGCAGAAAATCAAAAAACTCTCCGAGTCTGAACAGCTCGAATCAAACAAATCAAATTAACAAACAAAACAATCGCTGCAGAACAAAAAACTTAAAATAAAAGAGAAGACTTTGTGTTAAAGTGTGGTCAGTCGTAAGGCATCAGTCTTTGACTTTTTGTTCTTTTTAATTTCCCAAACTTTTTTTTCCACAGCAGCGTGGAAGACGAGCTCGCGTTACAGAACAGGAACACAGTTGCATAAGTAAATGATCCAGATCGTGTGCGACGACGAGAACAGCACCATCAACAACAAACACCAACATCGATGGAAGTTTCCTTGAGATCAGTGACCCAAAAACTCATTTTTCGGAGTGGTTTTAAAATCTGCTGCCTGTTTTTAAATCGTACAATCATTCTCACCAAAAAACACAAAGACTAGGATCGGGTCTAATATTAAGATGGATAAAATATTGTCTTCTAAACACCGAAACCAAGAGATACGCTTGGTCAAAAGTAAGAGTGGTGGAATATTATGACGTTATAAGCTTCTGAAATATAAAAATTTCACATGACAAGGATTTCTGCCATTTTCAGAATGGCGAAAAAACATATCGGTGCATATCGTTCTAGCTTTCATCTTTTTTTTTTTTTTTTAACTTTTAGCTTTTTTTTCTTTTTTGCTAAGATGCATTTGCTCTTATTAAGTGCCCCAACAAAAAAAAAAAATAGTGCATTAAGAAATAACCATGATTATACATTTCACAATAATACACAAATGACAAGAAGAACCAGGGGAAACACAAATGATGCTGTTTACAAAAAGTTAAATATCGTATCGGAAAAGCATTTTTTTTATACAAAAGTGATGAAAGCGTTTTTACGTCCTGCTTTTAAAAAACAGGGTGACCATGTCATGACTTTTTTTTGTTTTTACAAAAGGGTTAATTCCTCTCACTTGTTCACTCTTTTTACAATATCTAAAAGGTATTAAGACATCAAATGTGTTTACATATATATTTGAGACTATCATTCAGGCCTAAATCACAAAAGGAACTCCCCAAAACATACTTTATAAATACATATAAAATAAGCACAATCAGAAGAATAACAAGAAAATCTGGTACCTAAATGTGATTAAAACTGCTGCAAGCTTTTCTGGTTAAAATCTACCACTCGACACACCCGCAGAACAGAACTATTGTACTGGATTCAAAATGAGTCGAAACCAAAAAAAGAAAAGAAAAGAAAAGTCAAAATGAAAAATGTAAAAACCTCGGGCTGCCTCGACGTTACTCAAACGTTAGTGTAACGTTTGCTCTTCTCTTCTTGGCAGGACACTTGTTATTTCTTTCTTTAGCTTTAGAAAATTACTGCGTTTTTCCTGCTTTTCAGAATATGAGACACAAACAATGTTAAAATGGTACTAAAGGAAAATGCCAGAAGACGTGATATTGATCAGCGGCGTCGGAGGAGTCGGATCCTCTATCTGCAGGTTTTTTTTGGGGGGGGGGATTTTTGATTGAAAACCCGTCAAGTCTGGAAACCGTCTGACGGTTTGTTTTTTTTTCCAGAGTTGAAAAAAAAGATTTGAAGGGTTTGATTTTTCCTGGTTTTTTTTGGACTCGGTCCAAGTTCAGGTTCAGTGTCCAACGAGAGATTCTGTTCCAACGAGAACCAATCAGATCTCAACGATCTTCAGCTCATTTTTAATGTATTTATTTTTACGACGTGACCAAAGGAATATTTCATGAAAACTTGTTCAAGTTTTTTTTTCATCATCAAAACAGAGATTTTGTTTCAAACTGATTCTGGGAGAATTACTGTAACCGTTAAGGACCAATCAGCTGCTTTGTACATTTTACACCATTTACTATAAAACCACATTCTCAACATTTCTAATGACTCTTTACCAACAATAGTTGTGTTTGTTTGTCGCCTTCCTTTACTCTTTACTTTGGAAAGTATAGAATGAACCAAAAACTGAGAAAGATGCTGAAAAGTTTGAACTTTTATTAATTTTACTGCTTTTATCTCTGCAGAAAGTTTAATTCCACTAGTTCCATTGGTTCCACTGGTTCCATTGGTTCTATTGGTTCCACTGGTTCCATTGGTTCCACTGGTTCCATTGGTTCCATTGGTTCCATTGGTTCCACTAGTTCCATTGGTTCCACTGGTTCCATTGGTTCTATTGGTTCCACTGGTTCCATTGGTTCCACTGGTTCCATTGGTTCCATTGGTTCCATTGGTTCCACTGGTTCCATTGGTTCCATTGGTTCCACTGGTTCCATTGGTTCCACTGGTTCCACTGGTTCCATTGGTTCCATTGGTTCCATTGGTTCCACTGGTTCCATTGGTTCCATTGGTTCCATTGGTTCCACTGGTTCCACTGGTTCCATTGGTTCCACTGGTTCCATTGGTTCCACTGGTTCCACTGGTTCCATTGGTTCCATTGGTTCCACTGGTTCCACTGGTTTACTTTCATTTCTGTGCAGCATGAACATTAATTAACTTGTGAAACTTGTTTATGTTGTCTTCTTTAAAGAAAGTCTGCATGAATTTTTGTCAAAGTTTCATTATTGTCGTGTTTGTAAAGCGGTTCACGTGTCGGTTCTGTTTCTTCAACTTCAACAACAGATCCAAACTAAGTTCTGGGTTTCAGGATGAGTTTGCTGTTATTTTCAAATATAAATTCATGTAATTAAGATCTTTCTGTCTTTGTTTACTGTGTTGTGTCAGGTTTGGCAGCATCGGTTGGGTTCAGTCAGGTCGGGTCTTAGAGACGCAGGAACAGGTCTGGTCCCCATCTGGTCCAGGTCTCAGTTCAGGTTTGTGCAGAACTCCATTTAAATAAAGACTGATTTTAAGTTTAAATAGTCTGCTAATTGATTTTTATACCATGTGGAATAAATATAAGATCAACTATCACATACTTCATTAATCAGTGCTGCTGTTTGCAGAATGTTTGGCTGATTTGTTCTAAGAGTGTAAAACATACAAAACCGCTGGACTGGTCCTCAAAACGTCTCCCTAATCAATGCTGATTGGTCGGTTCAGGTGATGTCGTTGCGGTGAACAGAAGCTCCCGGTGGACACGCCTCCTTCCTGTCTCACAGTGGTTCAAACTGATCTGAGACCTGTCGGGTCTCCACAGACTTCTGAAGTCAAATAAACCTGTTTAATAACTCAGCACAACAATACTCACACAACAGGAAGTACTGCAGACACCTGACCCCGCCCCCACCCCCCCACCCACCCCCCCACACAGTCCATTGTCACGGCCTTCATGACCTTTAACCTCCTCTGACGGAGCGATGCCTCGACATGCAGACGTCTGAAAACACATTTTCTGTTTCCTAAATAGTCTCTTAACCAGTCATCTGCTGCAGCGCGGTCACATGACCATCAGATCGGCGGCATCTGCAGCGGCTGAGCGAACACGATGAAGTCGTCGTCGACTGGCGGCAAATAAATCGATGGAGATTCAAGCGTTTTCTTCTCGTGCAGTGATGGATTCTGGGTCTGAGGGATGATGGGAAGGATTTTTTTTTCTCGCTGCTGTTGTGGCGTTTCAGGTGGGCGGAGCCGCCATCGGTGCTGGGGTTCGGGGGGGGGGGGGTTTTGGGGGGCGGGGTCTGACGGTATCTGGCTGAGAATCCTGCTCACATGGGCGGGACGATGAGACCTGCCATGGCTGAAAGACGAGCAGAAACAAAAGAGTCAGTCAGATTCAGCAGAGCGAAGCAGCTGCAGCTGAGCGATGAAGAAGAAACAAACAAACACAAGCAGGATGAAGATGTTTCTGTCTCACACTTCATAAACGTCCACATCCTTCATCTCATCATCCAGTTGAGACTTTATAATCTCATATCCTTAAAAAAAAGTGAAAGATTTGCAGATGCAGTCGACATATTTCAACCTGCTGCCGAAGAAAATAGAAATGAACATCTGCAAGAAGCCTGAAAGAAATAATCAGACTATCGATTATATTTCTGTTATTAATTGATCTGCTGATTATTTTCCTGAATATTAGTGAATGTTGGTCTATTAAACATCAAACAATCATGTAAAGTTTTATTCTTTATTTGTCCGACCAAAGAAGAAGCTGAAACCATCAAATTTAGACATTTTATTTTGAAAAAAAAAAGGAAAACGAGTTGCTAATTATTATTTGTCTGTTAGTCAATTCATCAACAATTTATTTTAAGTTTTTAATTCCAGACTGTTTCTGAACCTTTTCTGACCTATTTTTATTATTATGTTGTTACTGTGTAAATGTGGATTTGTGTTTTATTTTGAAAACATGTCTGTACTTCAAAACTACTTCCTGTAGAAAGTTTCCGTTTTCTGTCATCAGACGTCAGTTGCTTGTTTGTTTTTATTGTTATTTATCATCATGTGTTTTTTCTGCCCGTGTTGCTTCAGGTGGCCTCTGGTTATGAAATGTGTTATATAAATAAATTTGCTTTGCCAGAGAATAAATATAATAAATCATTTGACACTTTGTGGTTTTTATGACATTTGATTCTTGAAAATCCTTGAAACGATTTGATTCGGTTGAAATAATCTCACTGTTTAATAAATACAAGTTTCATATTTGACAAGAAGAAAAACTGACAGGATGGAAATTTCATGAATAAAAAAACTCAAATTAAACTTTAAACTTTATAGTCAAGATTCAATTTCACTGTAAAAATCTGGTGAAATAATGAAAAATGACACAAAATGACTGAAAGTGTTTGATTTGGCTGAAATAATCTGCAGCTGCAAAATAAGACGTTTAAGATTCAATCAGACAAAAATGACTCGACAGGATGAAAGTCATGAATAAAAAGTTCTTTAACTTTATTAAACTTCTATAAAAACCAGGATTCCTTTAATTTCATACACAATAAATATTATAAATGTTTCTCTGTGTTTTAATCTGATGGTTTATTGATTCATTTCTTCTAATTTAAACTAAAGACAAATTGATTCATTTACAAAGAAACTTTTCAAGAAGGAGCCACAAGAACTTTTATCTTAAATAAAAATTAAACCACAGTAAAAAAAAGTCCAGATATTCTTTTTACCGACTTCCAGGAAAGATCAAATTGTTTACTGAATTTTGTAGAAATGATGAAATGATGAAATGTAACTTGATTCAGACTTGATTCTATAAAATAATGTAAAATTATATTTAAAAACTATTTAAATGAACATAAAGTTCCTTAAACTTTAAAAACAAATCTTTATATTATAATTAAATGTATAAATGATAATTATAAACACGTCTCTGTGTTTAATTTGCTTATTGATCAATTCTTACCAGCAGAGTTTGACTCATTTGTTAAGAAACTTAATATTAAAATAATTTAAATTTTCATCTTACCAAATATGAGCCATAAAAGTAAAAAAAAAAGTGACTTTAGGACTCAATGATAAACAAAAATAACCTATAAGATGCATAAAAAGTTCTTTTAACCTTTTTCAATAGAATAATAATAATAATAATAATAATAATAATAATAATAATAATAATAATAATAATTAGAAATTCCCCAGAAAGTGCCAGAAGTTATGGATCAACTTTGACGTTGGAGTAAAACCAGCTTTAATGATGAGTACAGTGTGGCGTCTGTGTGTCTGTCCTGACGGGACGACATGGACGAGGACAGCAGAGGACGGGGGTGCTGACAGGCGGGAGGGGGGGTGGGATGCTCACCCTGGAGGTTGCTGCCATTGGTGGTGGTGCAGGTGGGGGGCGGGGAGGTCTGTGGCCGCACGACAGGGGCGAAGGCGCTCTTCTGTTTGACTGCAGAAACCATATGGACAGGAGAGAATGAATAAGGGCCTATGGGAGCAGAGGAAGAAGAGAGGAGGAGGTGAGGAAGACGAGGAGAAGGAAGGAGGGGAGTCCTACAGGTAACGAGCAGGCAGACGGACAGAGGAGGTGAGTGATCAGACGGAGATGAGGTGGATCATGCAGGGAGGACGAGGAGGAGGAGGAGTAGGAGGAGGAGGAGGAGGAGGAGGAGGAGGATGAAGAGGAGGAGGAGGAGGAATGGGTCCCTGCCTCAGATCGGGCCGAGGTCGGAGGAACAAACATGCTCCGAGCACAAACATCCAAACATCCGGCAAAGTTGATCCATAACTTCAAAGGACTTCAAAATAAAAACCAACCTGAGAGCAGCAGCAGCTTCATCACACAAACTGCACAGGTGTGTGTGTGTGTGTGTGTGTGTGTGTGTGTGTGTGTGTGTGTGTGTGTGTGTGTGTGTGTGTGTGTGTGGACAGACTCGTGTCTAATAACGAAACTGATTATTTATTTATTTATTTATTTATTTAAAAATCAAAATATCATTTTGTCTCCTTGTGTGTCTTTTTTTTTCTTGTTATTAAACTTTTTGTTTTTTGTCCTAAAACTGATTAAAGGAAGTTCAAAACTTTCTGTCAGAGTGAGACGTCAGATGTTCAGATTAGCTTAGCTTAGCATAAAGACTGGGAGCGGGGGGGGGGGGGACTGCTAGCCTGCAGCTGTCAACACATCTAAAGTAACAGAAATGTAAACAGGAAGTTTTTATTTTAAATTTGGGTTTTTTAGCAACTTGCAAGAGTTTTAGAAGTTTGGATACAAAATTTTATGGAGAATATAAATTAATTTTTGGTTTAAAAAGTTCATTCTTGACCGTGGAAACATCAGCTGGTAAAACAACTGTTCTGGAGCTTTTGATCATATCACATGACCTTCATCGGGCGTTGTCATGGGAACGCAGGTGTTCAAATTTCTCTGTTTATATTAAAAAAAAATCTGAGAAATGTTTAGATAAATGGAAATTTCCACGAAAACTGATTAAAGTTCATCTACCGATGAAAATTATGACTGAAAGCTCCAGAACTGCTACTAAATGGACCTCGACTTGAAATAGTTTTACCATAAATATAATTTAAGAGAATAAATAACAAGTGAAAAGATAAATCCTCTTAGCATAAGCTTAAATATTTATTTGGTTAAATGTTAATTTATATTGACTGACAAAAACATCTCACATCAAGGTCCATTTAGTAGCTTTTCTGGCCCTTTCAATTATGCCCAATGAGCTTCTTCAGCAGGTGGGGATACAAATTTGTGTTTTTTTTTTAAAGATTTTTTTTACGTGATGTTTTTCATTCAGTTAAAGGTTCAATGACATGGTTGATGAAATCCCACCTCAGGGCTTTTGGTCATATCACATGATCTTCTTCAGCAGATAAAGTTTGCCCGGTTGTCATGGAGATGCAGACGTCCAACTCCAACAAAACACTTTCTCATTCAAGTTAATGGGAAGTTGTTTCCTTTTTGACTGGTTCTTTATGTTTCCATGACAACTGGACAAACTCCAGTAGTTGAGGAAGACCATCAGTATGATCAAAAGCTCCAGAACAGCTACTAAAATGTTTCAATTATTCAGATTTTTGTGTTCAGTTAAATGTTCAATGACATGTTTGACAAAGTCACACTCTGTATTCAGTAGCAGTTCCGGAGCTTTTGGTCATAAAACATGATCTTCTTCATCGGATGAAATTTGCCCAGTCGTCATGGAAACGTAGATGTTCAGATTCCCATTGTTTCTGTACAAATCTGCTGATGAAGATCATGTGAAATAAACGAGCTCCAACATGATGATCGTTGATCTTCAGACGTGATGTTTGCACAAGCTAACAGTTTCCCTCTGCTTCCAGTCTTTATGCTAAGCTAACGTTAGCGCTGTAGTGAGACTGACATCCATCTGAACATCTCACTCTGAAAGAACGAGGATAAGAGTCTTCCTGAAGTGTTGAACTGTCCCTTTAAGAGCCTCCTCAGAGTTTATGGACCATGGTGAGTCTGTAAATGATTCAAGGACAGCATTTGAAAATGGAAACTGTAAAATGAAACGGGGGAATGTAAATGTGATTTATCGCTTCATGTCTGTCCTGGATCGCTGCTTCTTTCTCCTCACACTTCCTCTCTTTCTTGGCTCCTTCTTGTTGTTTTTCTGTTTCTGTTTCCAGCTGAAATTAATGGATTCGGCCCAAAGCATGAATGCATGAATGCATGGAGGATGCGGTGAGGATGTTAGTGGGGTTAGTGGAGGGAGGGTGAGGAGGAGGATGGACAGGGGGACAGTCAGAGCGAGGGTGGGGAGGAGGGGGGGAGGGGAGGGGGGAGGGGGGGGAGTGAACAATGCGTGGCGGTGTACACATTCAGACCCTCGGCGGAGGGATACAGCGGCTCATCCAGGCGAGATGTGAGCCCACCTTTTGTTTAGTCGCCAGGGACGACAACATCACCTGGCACGGAGACGCAGTTTGAGCTCGCTACCTTCTAAACGAGTCTCACTGAGACTCGCTGAGCTGTTTGATACAGAAGCCAAAACAATGGAGCGGCTCCCCGCGGGCGAGTTTAGACTTCACCGGCCTCCAAAACACACCTGCGCCTTCCAAACAGGAGCTCCGACTCCAGGCGTTAATCAGAGCCGAGCGGAAAGTTTCAGTGGCGAAAGAACAACAGAGTCGACTCTGACAACCGGTGAAGCATCCGCTCGTCTCCTGCAGCGCTTCACTTTTACTCACTTTCATTGTTTTTGTGCACCAGAACTGCGACTGTTCATCACCTGCGTCAGTCCCACAACGTCAGCGTGGATACAAGAAACAACCTCCACACTACAGCATCCTGTATCCCAGGTATCAGTGTAACATAAATAAACATCACCGTATGAGACCGGCCTCGACTATTTTAAGGATCTTAGCTGGTGTGTAATCTTTCCCCCTGTCTGTTCTGTTCTCACATGACGACACTGCAGCACAAAGACTTTCCAGCTCCATCTCTCAGTTTCACTCTGCTGTTTTTCCACCTGGTTTTACAGCCAAACTGAAACTTCAGGGATCAAACTTCAACATTGCAATGATTAAGCTGCTTTCATCACTTGAACTGTAATAACTGTAGTAAGGGGGAGGGGGCGATATCTCAAATTAATTCAATTAATTCAAATTTTTGTTTTTGCATGATGTGTAAAATGTCTAAATGATAGCTGCTACATCAGCTGTTTTGACTGTGACGCGAGTAGTTTCACTACATGTTCACCTGCTGCAGGTTGCAGGACTGAGGTGACTCCAGGTGTCTGTGGATATCTGGTAGCTAACGCTAACTAGCAGCAGGCTGTAGATATCAGACATGAAGTCTCATATTTGGACCTTTATGCTGTGTCTGTGCAGACACTGATGATTAAACTGGATGTGATCTACTGACAGTATATGTGTGAGATAAACTGAAGTGTAACGATGAGCTCTTTTATTATTCTCACTCAACTGTTTTTAATAAATAAGATGTTTCGCTTCTTAAAATCGTATTGCTGAGCTCTGACTGTAGTAACAAACCTTCAACTGACACCTCGACTCATTTCATCACTTACACTTTAACTGATAACACTTAAAACCATTTCAACGCTTCCACTGACACTTCGGCTCCTTTCACTGCCCACACTTCAACTGAAACCTCAGTATTGAATCATTTACTGATACATCCAGATACTTTCATCGCCTCCACTTCAACAGAGACTTAAAACAACACTTCATCTGCTTTCATCACTTACACTTCAACCCCTTTCAGTACCCCACACTTCAAAAGTAATTAAGCTACAAAACAACATTAACATCTGCTGTCATCACTCAGATTTTCATTGACGCTTTAACTCCTTTCAGTGCTTTCACAACTTCTAAAAACAGTATATATGTGTGTAAACCTTCAACTGACATGTCGACTGCTTTCATTGCTTCCACTTCAACAGGTACTTAAAACCATTTAAGTGCCTCCGGTGACACTTCAACTCCTTTCAGTGCTTCAACCTCAACACAAACAAAATATCAACATGTTGAAACACTTAAATGTTTTTTTTTTTACATTTTCAGCTGTGAGCGCATGTTTAACTTCCCCAAACTGGTAAACAGTGAAGTGTTTTTTAAAAATAAAAACACGTCAGACGTCAGCCGCTCTGAGACAGTTTGACAGGATCCTTCCTGCCTCTCAGATGGATGAGCTTTGGTTTTCTTTATGTGTTTCTGTATCTTTTAAAAACGGACTCACTTGCGTAAGCAGAGTTGGCGGTGGATCCGTTGAGGAAGCTGGGAGATCCAGGCACGCCGAGGTTGGTCATCCCCGCGCCGTATCCGTTCATGGTGGACGTGATGGTGTTGTAGTTGGACTGCTGAGGCGTGGAGCTCGGCACGTAGCCGCGAGGAGACACGCTGTTCGAGTTACGGGAGTAACCTGCGAGGAAGACATGACAGCGTCAGAAAGCTCCGGGTGGATAAAGGCCGTCTTACTGAACTCTGAACCAGGAGGCTAAAACTGGACTGTTGGTTCCTGAATAAAAACATCAGCAGAGAACATTATGAAGATATGAACATGATGATACTGATGAAAAACATTGATCCAGCTGGTGTTATATTTATTAAAAAAACATTTTTAAAATACATAATCATCAGACAAACGGAGTAACTGAGTCCGTCTCCTCCAGCTGCGTCCTGAGTTTAGTTCCTCAGCCCCCAAAAAACAAAACTGTATCAGTAAAATCTGTTTAATCGCAGTGAATCAATAAAAAACAAAGAACATGTTTGTGTCTCATACGATGCCGTCGAACCACATCTGTAACTTTCTTCTCTGAATCCTCGCTGTGACCTCAGCAGTGACATCATCACGCCAACCGTTCTCCTCCCCGCGGGTGAAGTCTGCCCTTCATCTCTCACCTTTCTCCTGTGCTGTACTTACCCCCCCCCCCCATCACGCCCCCTCCTCCCCCCCGCGCTCCTGCTGATTGACCCTCATCCAAGATGCATTGAATACCGATGTTCCCTGCAGCACTCAGCGTGACCTTTAACCCCCTCATGAGGCTACCCGAGTTCCCACCGACCTCGAGCCAACGGTGTGCCAAGTAGCACATTACAGCTCCACCACCCCCCCCCCCCTCCCCTCCCCCCTACCCCTTCCCCCTCCCCCCCCCCTCCATCTCCACCCGTTCCTCCACTTTCCCCCACTTCCTGGTTCGGGCCAACGCAATTCCCAGCAGGAGTGTCTGATGGAGCGCTGCCCGGGGACGAGGGCGAGGAGAGGCGGCGGCGATGGGAAACACATGTCGCAGTGAACAGTGCAAGGGAGCGGCCGAGAGCTGCAGCACGTCAGCGTTTGTGCTAAAATGTTCAGATTGTTCTTTCATTTTTAAGAAAAGACTCTCTTTAGAAACATATTTGAGCTTTTGTGTTGGTGTGTTCTCGTCAGCGGCGGCAGCAGCAGCAGCAGCAGCAGCGTGGGAAGCAGCACATCCTTCGACCTCACACTGAACACTCAAATGGAAACATGTGTTCCTGCAGAGGCAGAATCGGGGAGCAGTCGGGTTTCATTGAGACTGATTAGCTGGTTGAATGACAGTTTAGTTTGTGCTGAAACATGATTTGTTTTCACTGAGCGAACATTCAAAAGTTGCAGAACTCCTGCAGGTGTTTAGTTTGTTCAACAGTTTTGTAAAGAACAATGTTTCTGATCTGCAATTAAAAGACTGGACTTTAACCTGTTCTGTTTGTAAAGAACAAGAGTTCAAACAACAAATACAAATAAATAAAGATGCTTGAAGGTTTCAGGAGTCCTGAACAAAAACCTGCAGACTGACTCTGTATCTCATCGTTATTGAACATCCATCAAGGATTTTACATCTTTTCTTATAATTAAGAGATGCTGTTCAGAGGAATTTTATTAATTTGTGTTTATAGTTTTGTCTAAATTGTAATTTTAGTATTGTTATTTATTCAAAAAATCTAAATAAAGTCGGGCTGAATAAATAAAATGATCTTGAATGAAGAGCTGCAGACTTCAGGCAGAACTGAGTAAAACTCTCCTGTATAAAAGTTTCAGGTTTCAGTCTCTTAATGTCACATAATGACCATAAAAAGTTTTAAAATTTTATTCTATGTGGTGTTAAAAAGTCTTAAATGTAGTTTGATGATCGCTGCTGAGACCCTGAAAGAGATTTCCAGATATTTTTTTTTTTTTTTGTCTTGAACATTTTCAGACCGACTTTATTTTCATGTGACTCTCATTAGAGTCCGACATGGCTGAATGTCTTTTTCTGTTTCCGTCATGAAGTTCAACTAGAACTAAATCTCCCCGTAGAGCTCTCTGTCATCCTTTGACTGCTCCGACTGTGAGAAAGAATTACATTTCATCGTATCTGGTGTTTAAAAAAAGTCGTACGTTTAACTCTGGTAAAGGTTTCGAGGTGTCAAACTGTTCTCCTCCACCTCCTCCGGCCGTCAGCTGTCAGACTGAAGAAGAGGAGACAAACTCCAGAGGAGCAAAACTCAGAGAAGAAGAAGAAGAAGAAGAGGAGGAGGAGGAGGATGACATGACGCTGAGCAGGCAGAGCTCTGAATTAGCGCCGTAAATTACCTGCCTCGTCCGTCTGATAAGACCTGGGCTCGCCGGGCCGCTGTTTTTATTAATGTTTTAATCACGGCGGATAATTGCGACAGGCACAAAGAGCTGCTTCATACTTCAGACCAGCGGGGAGGCCGGCGGTCGGAGTTGTAATGTTCCAACCGGAGAGCTCCGCACACATAAACTACCGAGTTATGAATTTTCACCGTGGCTGCTGCCTGGTTTCCCATGACCTCATAGATTCCTGTAAGGTGTTCGCTGCCGGGCCGATGTGAAAAGCAGACTAGGGCTCAGGCTGGGGGGTTGGGGGGGTTGGGGGGGGGCGCCTGGGGAGTAAAAGCAGCTCTATCTGCTTCCTGTCGACGCGTGTTCACAAGCTGTTTGCTGCAGGACTTCCTGAGAGAACCCTGACGGAACCAGAACCGACTGCTGACAGCAAACATGAGCACGAATCTGCTCATATTCTATATTTTTATTCACGTTTAGGCTCAAACTAACAAAGAGCTGATCTAGTAACAGGTAACGTGATATATCTTCATCCTCATTGTCGTCTACAAACCATTAAAAACACGTGTGTGAGCCGCACGTTGCACTGGGTGACACGTTCCTTCATCACCGTGAACACACACCGTCCTGCTGCCAGAAATACTCCACAAAATAGTCCCTGATAAATTCATAAATTCACTGTTTTCTCCTGTTTGTTTGTTAAAAACTACAGTGAGCTTCTGTTCTGGGAAATTACTGAGACATTTAAACATGAAACTATGTATTTGTGAGCTGTTTTTATAGATTTACATCTGAACATACAGTGCGTGTCAGTATGTGTGTGTATTTATACAGCATGTGTGGTTCTGACAGGACGATCAGTGTGTCGTTGTGTCGGTGATGTTAAAGGAGCAGAAACTGTGAAGCTGGAGGAAAAAGATTCAGAGTTCAAGAACACAGTCGGATGTGAAGAAAATGTAAAAGATGAAAGTCTCACTTTTAGATGATTTTAACCAAAGTTTAAAACGAAGAAAGAAGAAGAAGAAGAAGAAGAAGAAGAAGAAGAAGAAGAAGAAGAGGATGTGATCTGGGCTGAGAAGCTTCCTGACAGAACAAAAGACAGAAACACAAACGGCTTCAAATCTCAGTTGAAAGAAAGAAAAAGAGAAAAACAACAACAATAAAAATGCAGAAAGGACGAGAAAAAATAACCCTGTGTGTGTGTGTGACTCTACTAGACTTTACTGGACTCTACTGGACTCTACTAGAGACTCTACTGGACTCTACCAGACTCTACTAGACTCTACTAGACTCTACTAGACTCTACTAGAGACTCTACTGGACTCTACCAGACTCTACCAGACTCTACTAGACTCTACTAGACTCTACCGGACTCTACCAGACTCTACTAGACTCTACTAGACTCTACTAGAGACTCTACTGGACTCTACCAGACTCTACTAGACTCTACTAGACTCTACTAGACTCTACTAGAGACTCTACTGGACTCTACCAGACTCTACCAGACTCTACTAGACTCTACTAGACTCTACTAGACTCTACCAGACTCTACTAGACTCTACTAGAGACTCTACTGGACTCTACTAGACTCTACTAGACTCTACCAGACTCTACTAGACTCTACTAGACTCTACTAGAGACTCTACTAGACTCTACTAGACTCTACCAGACTCTACTAGACTCTACTAGACTCTACTAGACTCTACTAGACTCTACTAGAGACTCTACTGGACTCTACTAGACTCTACTAGACTCTACCAGACTCTACTAGACTCTACTAGAGACTCTACTGGACTCTACTAGACTCTACTAGACTCTACTAGAGACTCTACTGGACTCTACCAAGACTCTACCAGACTCTACTAGACTCTACTAGAGACTCTACTGGACTCTACCGGACTCTACCGGACTCTACCGGACTCTACCAGACTCTACCAGACTCTACCGGACTCTACTGGACTCTACTGGACTCTACCAGACTCTACCAGACTCTACCAGACTCTACTAGACTCTACTAGACTCTACTAGAGACTCTACTGGACTCTACTAGACTCTACTAGACTCTACTAGAGACTCTACTGGACTCTACCAGACTCTACCAGACTCTACTAGACTCTACTGGACTCTACTGGACTCTACTGGACTCTACCGGACCCTACCAGACTCTACCAGACTCTACCAGACTCTACTAGACTCTACTAGACTCTACTAGACTCTATCAGACTCTACCAGACTTTACTAGAGACTCTGCTAGAGTCTACCGGACACTACTGGACTCTACCGGATTCTACTAGAGACTCTACTAGACTCTACTGGACTCTACCGGACTCTACTAAAGACTCTACTAGAGTCTACCGGACTCTACTGGACTCTACTGGACTCTACCAGACTCTACCGGACTCTACTGGACTCTACTGGACTCTACCAGACTCTACCGGACTCTACTGGACCCTACTGGACTCTACCAGACTCTACTGGACTCTACTGGACTCTACCAGACTCTACCGGACTCTACTGGACTCTACTGGACTCTACCAGACTCTACTGGACTCTACTGGACTCTACTGACCTTCACTTTGGTCTAATGAGTTTTGTTTCCTCTTTTGCTTTCGGGTGAATTCATTTATATTTTATGGGATTTTATTTCGTTATGTTTATTTAATGTAAACTGTGTGAAACTGTGGTTTTATCAAAAGTGCTTTATAAATAAAGTTGTATTATTATTATTATTATTATTATTATTATTATTATTATTATTATTATTATTATTATTCGTTCAGATAGGACATGAAGCCATTTTTTGTTACAAACAAAGTCAATGTAAAGATGCAAAAACAACGTTTCAACTGGAGTGAAAAATGTGCGTATACGGCGCTTTGTGAATATATTTGTTTAAGGTACAGAGAGGAGAGAGGAAGAGGAGCGAGGAAGAGGAGCGAGGAAGAGGAGAGAGGAAGAGGAGAGAGGAAGAGGAGCGAGGAAGAGGAGAGAGGAAGAGGAGCGAGGAAGAGGAGAGAGGAAGAGGAGCGAGGAAGAGGAGAGAGGAAGAGGAGAGAGGAAAGAGAAGAAGAGTTCCTGCTGAGTTCTGAACACAAACACACAGAAACACAAACAGTCGGTCCTCGACTCTGTTGGAGGTCTGCTGGACTTTACTGAACTGGACTGGACCAGTGGGAGTGGACTGGTCTCTCCTGAACTCTAATAAAGTCTACTGGACTCTACTGGACTTTACTGAACTGGACTGGACCAGTGGGAGTGGACTGGTCTCTCTGGACTTTACTGGACTCTGACGGTTGGATGTGAACTTGTTGAAACATAAGCAGTAAATCAGAAGAACAACAGTCGTTAATGTTGCGGTTTCTAAAGCCGCCCCGCCCTCCCTCTCCCAGAGGATTATGGGTAGCGGCGAGCTCTCACCCTGGTCGGCCTGCGAGGCCTCGGAGATGTTGACGGCGAGCTGGCTGCTGAAGGAGTTCACTCCCATCATCCCCGAGTGAGCGGCCGAGCTGGTCAGAGACGGCAGCTGGTTGTGACTGCGAGGGACGCTGTACAGAGCCTCGGTGAGGTCGGCCGCTCGCTTCAGGATGATCTCCTGCAGGAGGAGAGGAGGAGGAAGAGGAGGAGGAGGAGGAGGGGAGAGGAAGGGGAGGTGGGAGGAGGAGGAGGAGGAGGAGGGAGAGGAGGACAGAGGAAGAGGAAAGGAGCAGGACCAAGAGAGAAGGGAGGAGAGGAGGATGAGAGGAGGAGAGGAGGAGAGGAGGAGAGGAGGGAGAGGAAAGGAGCAGGAGCAAGAGAGAAGGGAGGAGAGGAGGATGAGAAGAGAGGACAGGGAGAGGAGGAGGAGGAAGAGGAGGAAGAGAGGAGGAGAGGGGGAGAGGAGGAAGAGGAGGAGAGCAGTGAGACACCCTTTGTCTCACTGAGCAAAAGAAGCCAAAGTTGTCATCTGTTAAACGTCTAAACACAAGCAGCCAAACAAGAACTTTCTCTAATAAAACACAGTCGAGAAAACGGAAAAAAAAGATGATTTAACTGAAGCTGAAAACTCTGCAACTATAACAAAACATAAGCAGACGAAACGTTCGACAGCTGGTGACAACAACAACAACCAAAACTAGAAACACAACTACAATCAGAAATACACCATAAAACCTGGAAATACAACAACATCAAACACAGCGTTTCTTTATTCAGAGTTAAATCATCTGACCAGACGTTAAACTTCACTGTTTTTCCTCCTGAATGTTTAATTTATTCGCTCACAGCAGTCTGCAGGAGTGTGAACGTATGAATTCAGCTGTGTATGGATAATAGATTAGTGATGCACTCTGACACAACATAAAGATTCACTCATCACTTTCACTTTCTTTAATCGACTTTATTTAGAATCATAATAAATATGAATAATGTGTGAACGGCCTTTAAACCTTTAAAACATGATTTATATCAAACTTCCTGCGTGTCTGCGGGTCAGTGAACACACCGTGGCCTGGTTCTGTTTAAGTTTAATTTAAGAACCGAATCATATAATATAAGTGAGTTAAATAAGTTGCCTTTAAAGCCCTGCAGGTAACCCCCCCCCCACCTCCCCCCCGCCCCCCCCCGGGACCGAAGGACTCACCTGAACACTGAAGTTAATTTAGCAGAAACTAATTTAAAGCTCTGATTCTGTTTCCTCACGTGGAACTATGAGTCCGTAAAGGTGCTGGAAGTGTTTCAGTGAAGGTCAAAGGTCAGACCTGAAGCAGCTGACTCACCTGGTTGTTGTGCGGCATCCCGTACAGAGCCTCCACCAGGTCGGCTGCTCGCTTCAACAGAACCTCCTGACGCACAAACACAGAGCAGAGCAGCAGAGTTTAACACGAACCAACACAAAGCAGGCGGATACGACTGTCCTCTGAGTACGAATGTAAACGTTACTAATAGATACTTCAATACATTGAAACTTGTTTATGGACTTTAAACAGACAGTAAACTGTAACTTAAAGCACAAACAGTTCAAATGTCATTTAGACTGAACACTTTCCATCATCAATTCATCTACAGATCACTTTATTGATTATTCATTTGGTCCATAAAATGACAAAAAATGGTAAAAATGTTTTGTTTTGTCCTGAACTCAAAGACATTAAGTTGAAAGTTATAGAAACAAACAAAAGCACAAAACAGACCAGAGAATGTTTATTTAATTACTTTTGCATCAATCAACTAATCAATGAATCTCCTGATCGTTTCAGCTGGAGCTTCAGTGAATCCGTCCAATCAGGACGCTCGAAGCTGCTGCTGTCAACCAATCACAGTCCAGCACCGTGACGACAAACTTTAGTCTTCTATCGTTAATTATTCTCGTTAAGAGAAAGAGATCACACACACACACACACACACACACACACACACACACACACACACATATTGATCAGAGATGAGTGGCGCTGGTGTCTTTAAAATGGCCGCCGCTGATGGCTGCAAATACGCAGCGATGGAGGGATGAGTGTTTGTACTCGGTGTGAAGGAAGAGAAGAAGAAGAAGAAGCAGCAGGACGCCATTAACACCGAGGCTGCAGACCACACACACACACACACACACACACACACACACATCTGTTTATTGGATCTACCCCCCCACCCCACGATAAATAGATAAACACACACACACACATATAAACACACACATTAACAAACATAAACACACACATTAACACATAAACACACACAGGAAGCTGATGTGGAGAGAAGGAGGGAAGATGAAAATGAGGAGGAAAGAATAAAGAAAGAAGAGAAGAAGAAAGAAGAAACAAGAGATAGGAAAGGAAATAAGAAAAAGGAAGAATGGAAGGAGGCAACGTAGAAGGAAGGAAGGAAACAAGGAAAGGAAAGAAACTAAAAAAGAGGAAAGGAAGTAAATAAACAAGAAAAGGAAACAGAATGGAGAGAGAGGTAAAAGAAAGGAAAGGAAAGAAGGAAATGAGAGTGAAAAATGAAAGAGAAACAAAAGGAAAGGAAATAAGTAAAAGAAAGAAAGGAAAGGAAGGAAGGAAAGAAGGGAAACACAAGAAGGAAAGGAAATAAAAAGGAGGAAGAGAAAGGAAAAGAAACAAGGACAAAGAAGGAAGGAAATAAGAAAAATAAAGAAAGGAAGAGAGTGAAAGGAAATAAAGAAACATGAGGAAAGGAAATAGAGAAAAAGGAGGAAGGGAAGGGAACAAGGAAAGAAAGGAACTGTGAGGTAGGAAGAGAACAAGAAAAAGAAAACATAGAAAACAAAGAAAATAAAAAGAATATAAAAAGGAGGACAATAAATGAGGGGAAGGAAATAAGAAAAAGGAGGAAAAGAAAGGAAGAAGACATGGAAAGGGAAGGAAAAAAGAAGAAGAAAGGTGAAAGAAAAGGACGTAAAGAAACACAAGGAAGGAAGGAAGGAAGGAAGGAAGGAAGGAAGGAAGGAAGGAAGGAAGGCAAAAGGTAAAGAATGAAAGAAACACAAGGAAAGTAAATAAGAAAAGAGGAAAGATATGGAAGGAAAAGAAGCATGAGGAGAGGAGAGGAACACAAGAGAGGAAGGAATGATAGAAACAAGGAAATGAAATAAGAGAAAGAAGGAACGTAAAGGGAGAAAAAAACAGGAAAGGAAGGAAATAAGACAGAGGAGGGAAGTAAAGGAGGGAAGTAAAGGAAAGGTAAGAAGGAAGGAAACACAAGGAAAGGCAGGAAAGGGAAGCGAGGAAGAAAAAGAGTAAACAGACTCCCAGGAGTGTGAATGAAGGTGTGTTTTTTCACACTGCAGCCTCACACACTCACACACACACACACACACACACACACACACACACACTCAGAGCTGGGGATGATCAGCTGATAGAGAGGAGGAGGAGGAGGATGAAGAGGAGGTGTTGGGTCCCTGAGGAGCAGCAGTGGGGAGGTGGAGGCCTCTGCTGGAGCTCCCCGAGGTATTACAGCAGAGAGACAGTCAGAGAGGAGGGAGAGGAGGGAGAGATGAAGAACTAGAGACACGTTTCAGAATGAATACGAGACCGAGAGACGAAGAGGAGGAGGAGGAGGAGGAGAGAAAAACGACAAAGAGAAGAAATCAAAATAGAAAACAGACCAGAAAGAAAAATAAAGAGAAATGAGAGAAAAACAGTCAAACAGAAACAATATAGAAGTCTCATCTGAGGCAACCAATCAGCAAGAGGCGCTTAATGTAAACAACAACAACAAAAATACTCGTTTTCTTCAATCAATCAGCTAATGCAACATTATATTTCTGTTAAATAACAAACAATGTCAACAAAAACAAGGAGCAGAAAGATTCATTCAGTCATAACAACAGAATAAACTGTGTGTGTCCTGCTCATATATATATACATACATATATACATATATATATATATATATATATATATGTATATATGTATGTAGACATCATCATCAACACGTCACTGTTAATCAATAATGATGATTGATGATGTGGCAGCGCTGTGGTTTAAAGATGATGGTTGGTGTTAAAATGATCACTTTGTTCAGGTCAGAGAAACATGTGGTGGGTTAAAGTTACTACTTCCTTAAAGTTAGGCCACCTTCATCGTCATGGCAACAATAATAACCACAGGGTTAAAGGTTAGGGGACGATGGTAGTTAGGCTTTTTTAGAAAACTGTCCTGACTCGCAGTTGGAAACAGGAAATGAGCAGCGTCTCCTGTTGGGTTAAAGCCTCCTCCTCCTCCTCCTCCTCCTCCTCTGAGGGAGGAAACCTGTCACATATATAAACGTCATCACTGCTCCACCTCACAGTTACTACGACGACGACCGCTAGATGATCTGTCAATCAAACTGACTGTAGCTGGTTTTTGGAGGACAGACTCACTGCGGGATGAGAGTAGTTCTGTGTGAGGCAGACGCTACTGAGCATGTGCAGGAACACGGTTCCGTTAGCTTCGTTAGCTTGTTGTGCTACATATCACAACCTCTGGTGCTACTCTCCAGACACTGAAAACATGACGCTGTTATTAGTCTTTAACCAAACTCTTCATGATGAAGGAACATGTCATGTGACTCATTGATGTGTTTTTAATAACATATATCAGCTTTAATACACACTTGTTAATAAATCAGTTCATTGTTGGGAAATCAGCAGAATGATCCTTTAATAATACTTTGTCTTTTTTAAAGTGAGCAGCCAAAAAACAAAGTAAATCCTTAAAGAAACATTTGCAAACTGGGTCGATTCATCTGCTGATAAAGGTCATGTGAGAGGACTGAAAGCTCCAGAACGGCTATAAATTCTGTGGTAGTTGAGTATTTTTACAGTGTGGCGATGCTCCTCTAACCTGAAGTGAAGGACGTGATTATTAATGTGTAGCTGAAGCGTTTGAAGTGAACATTAGAGATGCAGCTGCTGTGAAACTTTGAGAGGAAACGTTTGCTTTTGTCTCTCCGGGCTGTCAGGCTGTCAGATCCGACCCGCTGCTGTTTTATTTCTGCGGAGCGGAGACAGAATGTGAGCTGCTGTGATGGAGGGAGATTAGCGGGGATTTCTACTCTGGATTCTACTCAGTTTTTTTATTTTATTTTCCTGCAGCGTTCCAAACAACTTCAGCGTCTCCTGTGACTCAGAGGAGAGAAAGAGCCGTAAACCACATTGTTTTCCTGCCGGCCAATCAGAGTGTTTCCTCACTGCTGGCAACAAACCGGCCTTCGACAGGGAAACACACACACACACACACACACACACACACACGCACACTGCTCTCCATTTCCCACGACAGACGATGACCTCGGAGGAGTCGATCCAACACACAGAGATGGAAACAGAACAACATCCAGAGTTTTTTCTCCTCAGAAAAACTCTCCACACCCACCAGCAGCTCCGTCTCTTAGAAATGACGTTCACATGTGACTGAAACATACTCTGCTGTCCTGTCGGGGGGGTTTTATCAGTGTGTCTTCTTCACGCAGGTTGATTTTCCCACAGTAGAGCTCGTCAGTGAACGCATCACGTTTCAATTAATCGATTAAAGGAGCAGTTCAGCGTTCAGGTGGAAATATCAGTGCGTCCGGTACAGAGACGAGGCCACAACATGGTTAGCGTAGCTTAGCACAAAGACTGGAAGCGGAGGGAAAGTGTTAGCGTAAAAAAAATCCAACTTCCAACTAATGCAAGTCGTCTGATTTAAATGTAATTATTGATGAACCAGAAGCTCTCTGTATGACATCATGTGTGTGTGTGTGTGTGTGTGTGTGTGTGTGTGAATGAATGGCCTCCTGTCAATCAAACCCCCCCTCAGCTTCCCTCTCTATTGTAGGACAATCTGTCAGCCTGCTACTGCCAAGACTGTGTGTGTGTGTGTGTGTGTGTGTGTGTGTGTGTGTGTGTGCATACATTTGTTAACATGTGTGTATCCATGTAGTTTCTACATATGTAACATTTACAGTATTTACTGCATGTTTGCACACAGATGACGTCTTTTTCTTCCTTTCTTGCCTCCATTTTTTATTTTTTCTTCTTCTTCTCGTTCTTTGCCTCCTTTATTTTCTTTCCTGTCTTTCATCATCTCCGTTCTTTCTTTTCTTACTTTCCTCCATTATTTCTATTTTTTCCATTGTTCCTTTCTCTTCCTTCTCCTCTCTTCCCATTATTTTCCTCTGTCTTCTCCTTCCTTGCCTCCCTTTATCCTCCCCTTCTCTTTCTTTCCTCCACCTCTTCTTTTCCTTGCTTCCCTTCTTTCCCTCCTCTCATTTTCTTCCTCTCTTTTCTATTATTTTCCTTCTCCTCCTTCTTTCCTGTCTTGCTGTTCTCTCCTTTCTCTTCTTTTATTCCTCTCTTTACTTTTCTCACAATCTTTCTTTTCCTTTATTTTCTTTCTCTCATTTCCTCCCTATCGTTTCTCTCTTTTCTTTTCTTCCTTTTCATACTTGCCTCCACTATTTCCACATCACACCCTTTCATTCTTTCTTTCCTCCCTTTGTCCTCTTCTCTCTCTCCTTTCTTTCCTACCTGCCTCCCTTTTCCTCTCTATCCTTCCTCTCCTTTCTTTTTTGTCCTTCATTTCCTTCTTTACCACCTTTCCTCTTTTTTATTGTTTCTCTTTCTTTCCTAATTTTCTCTCCTTCATTTCCTTCCTCCCCCTCTTTTCCTCATTTCTTCTTATCTCTCTTCTTCTCTTTCTTTCTTCTTCTCCTTTCCCATCTTTTATTTCTTCCTTACTTGCTTCTTTTTTCTTCTCTCTCTATCCTTCATTTCCTTTCTGTCCTTTCTTGTTTTTCTTATTTGCCTCCTTTATCACCACTTTTCCTTCTCTCTTTCATTTCTTCTTTCCTTCCTTTTCCTCTTTTCTATTGTTCCTTTCTTTCCTCACTCTCCTCCCTTTCTACACTTCCTCTCCCATCTTTCTTCTATCCTTCCTTCCTTGTTGTTACATTTTAACTACTAAACTACTACAACTAAAAACCCAAAACGAGTCGTCACACAGGTGAGAGGACGAGTCTGTCAGTGTGTGTTTGTGTGTGTGTGTGTGTGTGTGTGTGTGTGTGTGTGTGTGTGTGTGTGTTCCTCCGCTGGCTTCATTAATCTCCATTAGAAAACAGAAGTTAGTTAATGTCTCCTTCACTCGGCTGCAGCAGCAAGACGCCACGAGGCAGCAGCTGCCTGTCACACACACACACACACACACACACACACACACACAAATTCAATCTATTGTGGTGTGTGTGTGTGTGTGTGTGTGTCGTCCTTCTATTTTCATTAGGTCCTGACAGACACAACAGCCTTCTCAAGTTAATGACGCCTCCGAGGCCTCGCTGCTGGATCTCCGCCGCCACTCAGTGTGTGTGTGTGTGTGTGTGTGTGTGTGTGTGTGTGTGTGTGTGTGTGTTTGTGTGTTTGTGTGTGTGTGTGTGTGTGTGTGTACAAGCATGCGTTCATTTGTTCTGGGACATTTTCTAATCTGTAAAACATGCTCACTAACTACTGCAAGTACCAAAAAACCCCACAAATCCACCACAGAAGAAGAAGAAGAGGAGCAGCAGCAGCAGCGTATTGGTCCAGTCTGAGCTGAATAATCAATAACTTCTCTCTGTCCCTGATCACCTCTGATACACTTCCTTAAACAGGACTCTTCCTCATATTACATTATTATCATCATATTATATTCTCTTTTGATTGATTGATAAATGCATCAGAAGGTGACCTGATGAAGCCTCTTTGCACCTCTTCATCACATTTTTGTAGTTGTTTCTGTGTTTATCAGCTTGTATCTTTTGCATATATGTAAACAGTGTTACAGGTAACTAAGACACCAACATGAACTCACAATGATTCTGATTTTTGTAGTTTTCTATTATTTATATTCTGATGTTAAACATGGACAAAGTTCCAAAACTTGAGGTGAACGCTGCATTTGTGACAGGTTTTTCTATCAGCACTCTTTTCTGTGGCCTTGGTTACTAAGGTGGTTACTAAGGTGGTTACTAAGGTGGTTGCTAAGGTGTTTCCATGTGTTGTTCAGCTCCAACATGTACGGATGGATTTGAGAAGTTGACATTTGGAGTAAAGAAGGAGAAGAAGAAGTGAAATCCTGCTACTATAGTTTGTTTACGTAGCCTCCGGAGCCGGAGGAAGCTTCCTGAAGCTGACCAATCAGAACAGAGCGGGCTCATCAGGAGGCGGGGCCTTAAAGAGACAGGAGCTAAAACGGCCTGTTAGAGACAGAGGCTGAACTGAGGGGCTGCATAAAGGACCAGTAGAAGATAAATAAGGAGTTTTTATTCCAGTAGAGCCCCAGAATATAAATATAGAGCTGGAAATGCAGAATATATGTCCTTTAAATGCTGAAAAAATGCTTAAACATTATAGTCAAAATTAAACAAATGACACTTTTTCTGACGTGCTGCCTGCAGACACTGAACCACTGCACTGACCTGAAACCAGCAGCCGACTAAACTGATCCAAAAACTGAAGGATGATGTGAAAAAACGCTCAAAAATACGTCAAGTATAAAATCTACACATCTTCTTGTTGACAAACTACAGCAGTAAAGTCATAAAAACCAGCAGATGAAGCAGTTTCCATGTAGTGTGTCAGTGTTTGTTGTCTTCCTGTGTGTTTCCTGCTCTCACTGAACAAAGTGATGTTGATTTCTGTGTTTTTATGCATCAGATCCAGTTTCAGGCCTCTGAGCTGCTGCTGCTGCTACTGCTGCTGCTGTTGGATGTGTTGTTATCTGTCAGAGTGCCTAATTGCCTCCACGCTGCTCCGCTACACATCCCCATTCACACCATTACACACACATCAGCTGCTCAGCCACACCCTGCGCACACACACACACACACACACACACACACACACACACACACACAGACAGCGCCATCGGATTCCTGTCAGCGCAAGTGCCGGCAATCAGAGCGCCGGGCGCTTTAACGGCGCTGAAAGGCCTGCCCCGATCGATACGGTAATGCACTGGCTCCCGGTTATCATCATCATCTCTTATCACTGACCCACACCTCCGAGGAGGGGGGAGGAGGAGGAGGAGGATGGAGAGGAGGAGGGAGATGGAGGAGAAGAGGGTCTCTGGGTGTTTCCCTTCAGCTGTGAGGAGATGGATGATTCGGGGTGAGGAGGAGGAGGAGGAGGAGGAGGAGGAGGAGGATAACTGGACATATAAAACTCCTCCAATCTGATTCTGTCAGAGTGCTCACAACATCTGGTTTATGATTGGCTGAAGGAGGACAGGTGCGTCACATGACTTCACTGTGTTTAAAGAGTCGCTGCTGTGAAGTTGTTGTGAGAGACAGACGGCGTTAGAAAGTAACTAAGTACTGCAATTAAATACAGTTTGAGGTACTTGTACTTTACTTGAGTATTTCCATGTGATGCTACTTTATACTTTCTACTCCACTACATTTATTTAACAGCTTCAGTTACTTTTCAGATGATTTTTACATTAAATAATATATGATTGAGCTCAGAAAGTACAAAGAATTAAAGATTCCTGAGCTTTTTGTCCTGTGTGTGTAGCTGTGGCTCCTCGTCAGGTTACAGATGTTCCAGTTGTTCCACCAAATAAATAACCGTCTGAGGCCCGAAGAGGTAAAACTGTCCAATATTTCATGACTTTGGCTCCTCTTCCTCCTCCTCCTCTTCCTCTTCTTCCTCCTCCTCCTCCTCCTCCTCCTCAGTGTTGAGTTGATTAAACCCACTGAGAGTCTCCCTGCAGCACATGTGTAGGTGTGTGTGGATGCTTGTATGTTTGTGTGTCCATGTGAACATGTTAAAGCTCCACTGCTACTGTACAACTACTTTACTGTCACTTTCTCTCTCTATTTACATTAATAAGCAGGAAACAAACATTTCTATGGGTCAGTGTGACCGCAGATTCATCGCCACTGATTCTGCCAGGTCGGGTAGCTCGGATCCAGCTGCTGTTAGCATGAATGCAACAACTATCTCCAATACTTTTAATCACTTCTTTCCAAAAACACACATTAAATGAAGAAAAGTAGCTGCTTCATTTTTACATTTGAGTAATTATCTCCTATAAAAGGTGTGTAAATTTCATCTGTAACATCAGCCGCCATGTTTTCCTACCTGTCTTATGTTTGACCTCTGACCTCTGCTCTGATTGTATAAAAGTCAGATGCCGGTGGTGGAAGAAGTATTCAGATAAAAGTAAAAGTAAGAAATACTGTTGTATATGTAGAGAAGAGCAGACAATTTAAACAACAGTTAGAATATTAAAATATGTTATTTCATGTCTAATCTTCATGTGAAAAGTAACTAAAAGTACCAATACAGCAATGTACAAATACTCCTTAACTGCTCCATAATACTTAAAGTAAAAGTTAAAGAACATCAGTACTATGAGCTTTATGTAGTTAAAGTATCTTCAGTAATTAAAGCTGTTAAATAAATGTAGTGGAAGTATAAAGTATCATCACATGGAAATACTCCAGTAAAGTACAAGTACCTCAGAGTAGTACTGCAATACTACTCAGTACTGAGGTTTATGATTTATGAATTAATTCTGATGCTCTAACTCTTTAAACGCCTCTAAAAAAAAAAAAAAAAAATCTTAAAATTAATTACTAAATCAAAACACAGATGGTGTCGAGACGTGATTCATTTATTTTTGCTGTGAAAATATTTACAGACGTCGTATTAAATTATTGTTAAAGTAACAGAAGAGGCGACAGAAATATTAAAAATGTTGGATTTGGACCAATTTAAAGTAATTATCTAAACTGCAGGAATGTGTTTTTAATTTCCTCACATTCTTCTTTCATTTTTACTTCGACTTGAACTTTAGCAGAAGAATCAGATGATCAGATTAGATGAACATGAAGCGTCTGCTTCTGACACCTTTCATGTTTTACTTTCTGTCAACATGGTTTTTATTTTTTAATTTAAAGGATCATTCCACACATGAAGATGCTGGTTAGTCTTCCTCAGTGGTGGAAATAGCCCTGATGATGTCACAGTGATGTCATCAGTTTGAGAGTTTGAGAGATGTGTCTGTTTTACCTGCAGGGAGGCTTTAATGAGAAACACTATCCAGGTGCATTATGGGAAATGTAGGATCCAGTGTTATTGGAATTTGACCGAAACTAGAGAATAAAAGTCAGGATTTAATGTTTAAAGACTTTATAGAAGAAACTCTGAAGCACTGCAGTCTAACTTTAAAATAACTGTGGAAGAAGTACTCAGATACTTTACTGCAGTAAAAGTACCAATACAACAATGTAAAAATACTCCATTACAAGTAAAAGAATCCTACTGCAGTAAAAGTACATAAGTATTATGAGCTTGATGTAGTTAAAGTATTGCAGTAAAAGTACATAAGTATTATGAGCTTGATGTAGTTAAAGTATTGCAGTAAAAGTACATAAGTATTATGAGCTTGATGTAGTTAAAGTATTGCAGTAAAAGTACATAAGTATTATGAGCTTGATGTAGTTAAAGTATTGCAGTAAAAGTACATAAGTATTATGAGCTTGATGTAGTTAAAGTATTGCAGTAAAAGTACATAAGTATTATGAGCTTGATGTAGTTAAAGTATTGCAGTAAAAGTACATAAGTATTATGAGCTTGATGTAGTTAAAGTATTGCAGTAAAAGTACATAAGTATTATGAGCTTGATGTAGTTAAAGTATTGCAGTAAAAGTACATAAGTATTATGAGCTTGATGTAGTTAAAGTATTGCAGTAAAAGTACATAAGTATTATGAGCTTGATGTAGTTAAAGTATTGCAGTAAAAGTACATAAGTATTATGAGCTTGATGTAGTTAAAGTATTGCAGTAAAAGTACATAAGTATTATGAGCTTGATGTAGTTAAAGTATTGCAGTAAAAGTAGTGGTTTGGTCCCTCTGACTGATATATTATTATATATGACATCATTAGATTATTAATAGTGAAGCATCAGTGTTAGAGCAGCATGTTACTGTTGTAGCTGCTGGAGGTGGAGCTAGTTTACACTACTTTATATACAGTTAGCTAGTTTAGTCCAGTGGTTCCCAACCTAGGGGTCGGGCCCCTCCAAAGGGTCAGCAGATAAATCTGAGGGGTGGTGAGATGATTAATGGGAGAGGAAAGAAGAAAAAACAAAGTTCTGATACACAAATCTGTTTGAAAAGTCACTAAAGCTGTTAAATAAATGTAGTGGAGTAGAAAGTATAAAGTAGCATCACATGGAAATACTCAAGTAAAGTACAAGTACCTCAAAATTGTATTTAAGTACAGAACTTGAGTAAATGTACTTAATGTTACTTTTCACTGCTAAAAACTGAAATATGATATAAAGAATAATAAATTGTTCAGCTTCAGTTCTATTATAATTTAAAAACATTGTTCTTGAGGTTGAAAAAGCTCAAATGAATTGATGAGAACATTATTTTGTTATAAGTTTTGGTTTCACCTGAAAGCTGCATTAGAATAAAGAAAAATGATGCTGGATTTCAAAATAAAATGAAAATAATGACAATAATCTGAAGCTAAAGGCTGATCTCTATCATTTAAAACAGGGATTTTGAATTTTATGGCTGAATAACAGACATGTTTTTGTGTTTTAATCTGATTCAACTTAAACAAACAACCTCTCACTTCTCCTCTCGTGCATCTTTTCCCCCAAAAAAGGTAAAAAAAAAAAAAAATGGTAATAAAAAAACATTTCTCGGAGGCTGCACCCTCGCGGCCTTCATGCCCTTGCCCTTCTTCCGTCCATCTCTTGACATATTCTCCCCTTTTTTTTCCTCCTTTTTTCTCTTTCCTCTATTTTCTTCCATTGGTTTCTAGGGGCTTAATTACGGGGGGCCAGCTCTGTGGTTGAGGAGGTGCGGGGCGAACAGGGATCAGCGTGACCCTGGAGGAGAAGCCATCAGACAGCGGCCTTAACAATGATAAATCACCCCGAGCAGAGCTGCAGCTACAGCCGCCCTGCGCCAGCGCCGCCGCCCCGCTGATCTCTATAAAATATGGATGGACCTGAGCGCTGCTGAGGAGGAGGAGGAGGAGGAGGAGGAGGAGGAGGAGGAGGAGAGCCGCATCGCGCCGGATCTCCAGATTAGCGATTATCAGGGGCAGAGCTATTCTAATGATGTGGGACATGGTGTGGGGTTAATTCCATTCAGAGGAAATGGATTGAAATTCAGCTCATGAATTGAATATTGCTCATTATTTTCAATAAGAGCAGGAAATTCTCCTCATTCATGAAGTGGGCTGGAATTAATAATCCCTGAACGGACGGACGCCCTGCGAGTCAGGATGGTGGCGGGGGGGGGGTGGGGGGTGGGGGGGGGGGTTAGCCATCAGAGCTAAAGGTGCAGCGCGTCAAACACGTTTAATCTCCAGTTAACGCTTCACAAATACACAAAAAAAAAACACTCGAGTTTAATCTCTGCTGTTAATTTTAGCATCAGTTGTTTGTTTTACAGTTTTGTCTCTAAAAGGTTGGTTTGTTTTCTACAACTGAACGTCCCTTTTTCTTCCAGAAATCCACATTATTCCCAGTTCAGGATGTTGAACTGGGAAACACAACCCTTTCATTTATACCTTCAAAGATCTTTAAACTTGTCATATGCAGATTAAAGCGGAATAATCATCAAACAATTTAACTAAATCTGATCCTCAAAAAGGCCGAAGTAAAGCTGTAAACGCTCCTCTGCTGCTCAGCCGCCTCTCACATCCATGATTAACTGTTTCAATTACTTACTGTCTTTATTTCAACAAAGCAGGGCTGCAACTAATGATTATTTTTATTATTTATTAGTGCACTTGCTCTAATAAAACATCAGAAAAGTCTCATCACACTTTCCTACAGCCTGGTGATGTCATGTTGTTGTCCAACAAACTGTCTAAAACTTCAAGATCTTCAGTTTATTACAATGTTTAAGAAAACGAAGAGCAGCAGATTCTCTCATTCAAGAGGCTGAAAAAATGATAACTGATTAATTGCTTAATCACTGCAGCCCCTAAAACAAACCTCCTCCTTCACTTTCAGGTGAATGTGAAGCGTTTCTGTTGTTATTTCAGAGCTGCAGGATGATGTCTGACAGTCTGACAGTCTGACAGTCTGCGAGGCCAACTGGTCACTGCTGACCTCTGGGGTTTCTCCTGGATCAGGTTCAGACCTCTAATTTCATTTCCAGTCTGGCTCGGCTGCAAGCGGACACCTCAGAGTCCGTCCAGCAGACACAAAGAGGACACGAGCAGCTGAACCCGTCACATGACTGACTTACAGGAAGAAACTAAGTATATTTACTCAACTACTGTCAGCGATGCAAAACCCTGCTGCAGTAAAAGTACATAAGTATTATGAGCTTGATGTAGTTAAAGTATTGCAGTAAAAGTACATAAGTATTATGAGCTTGATGTAGTTAAAGTATTGCAGTAAAAGTACATAAGTATTATGAGCTTGATGTAGTTAAAGTATTGCAGTAAAAGTACATAAGTATTATGAGCTTGATGTAGTTAAAGTATTGCAGTAAAAGTACATACGTATTATGAGCTTGATGTAGTTAAAGTATTGCAGTAAAAGTACATAAGTATTATGAGCTTGATGTAGTTAAAGTATTGCAGTAAAAGTACATAAGTATTATGAGCTTGATGTAGTTAAAGTATTGCAGTAAAAGTACATAAGTATTATGAGCTTGATGTAGTTAAAGTATTGCAGTAAAAGTAGTGGTTTGGTCCCTCTGACTGATATATTATTATATATGACATCATTAGATTATTAATAGTGAAGCATCAGTGTTAGAGCAGCATGTTACTGTTGTAGCTGCTGGAGGTGGAGCTAGTTTACACTACTTTATATACAGTTAGCTAGTTTAGTCCAGTGGTTCCCAACCTAGGGGTCGGGGCCCCTCCAAAGGGTCAGCAGATAAATCTGAGGGGTGGTGAGATGATTAATGGGAGAGGAAAGAAGAAAAAACAAAGTTCTGATACACAAATCTGTTTGAAAAGTAACTAAAGCTGTTAAATAAATGTAGTGGAGTAGAAAGTATAAAGTAGCATCACATGGAAATACTCAAGTAAAGTACAAGTACCTCTAAACTGTACTTTAGTAAATGTACTCAGTTACTTTCCGTCACTGCTTGTGATGAAGCTACATGCTAACAGGCTCCTCTGAGCTAAGCTAAGCTAGGCTAGGCTAACTCTGTCCTGGACGTGTCTCTCAGGTAATTCCAGACCAGTTTCCATCTTTCAGATGAAATCAGCTGAGTGGTTTTTCTCCTGGTTGCCATGTTGTCACCAGGTTTTGTTTAGGTGATCACATGGCGCCCAACAACAAATCAATCTGCTCAGGCGCCGCCTGTCGAAAAAAAAAACAAAACAAAAAAAAGCTCGCCGTCCAAAAACATCTCTCTCCATCCCCCTGCTGCTGTCCTCTGCGGCGGCGGCGGCGGCGGCGGCGGCAGGTGAAAACAAAAGAGAAGTGACAAGCCGAGTTAACCCATCACAGCGCGGTCACATGATACACGCCGTCCTGCCACCTCACCGGCTACGACACAAAAGCTTCTCCTCTCGCTGTCGAAAACGTCTGAGAGGAGAAAAAAAAAACCCCTCTGTGCTCTTATTGAGTTTTCTCCTGAATAAATAAATATTTAAATGGCCGACAGGAAGCAGAGCGGGAGGTGGAGGGTGTTTGACGTTCCACTCTGGCTGCAAATCAGGCCATCAAAGGGGCCAGACAATGTATGCTCACTATTAGTATCAATTTACAAATAAACTGCTTTTTTGGTGACTGGATCTCCGATGTCAGATTTTGATAAATGGTTTCAATTTGGCAGCTGCTTTCGAGTGTCAGAGCCCATCTGACGCTCGCCGCCCGCCGCCGCCGCTCGCTGCCTCAAAGAATCTGCTTCAGTTAGCCTCGCAGGCCTGCAGCGGCCAAAATAATCTCTTCATACTAACCAGGGCACCTGACGGCCGCGTGCACGTGTGCGCGTGTGTGTGTGTGTGTGTGTGTGTGTGTGTGTGTGTGTGTGTGTGTGTGTGTGTGTGTGTGTGTGTGTGTGTGTGCATACTAATGTCTCTCTGTGGGTAAATATTGAAACCAGGATCTTGTTTTTTTGTTTTTTTTTAAGCAGATTTCACTCCTGATGTTTTTCTACACAAATCTTAAAGGAGCATTCCTGCATTTTTTTTTTTAGCTTGTAGCTACTTTATTAATCCTCAGAGGGAAATTTATTCATCGCAGCAGCAATAAAAGAATAAAATAACACGACAAGAACAAGAACTAAGAGAATAAAATGAGAGAAGGGACGAGATGTGTAAAAGGTTTTTACAGCATCAACTTCAGATCAGCTGCTGCTGGTTAACACATGTTTAAATGTGATCAGCTGATCTCCTTTATTTCAATACAGCAGCGGTGAGCAAACAGTGGTCCGTGGACCAAATCTGGCCCTAAAACAAAAACCAAAGCTTTTGGAGTTTTTCCCTTTTCAACATGACATCAAATAACAATATGAATCCTGATAAATACGAGAACATCTGATAAACTGACTCTGAATCTCAGACAGGAAACAGATTTCAACCATAAATGTCTAAGATATAAATTACATTTCTAATCTTATATTGTAACACAAGATATTTACTTTAGTTTATAGGTTATGTTATATAAAATAAGCTGCTGCCCTCAGTTTATGAATCAGTTTAAAGCTGCAACCACTAAACTATTCTCATAATTAATTAACTGATTTGAGTCATTCTTTAAGAATAAAAAGTCTCGACATTCTCTGATTCAGCTTCTTAAATGTGAATATTTTCTGTTTTTTTAGTCTCTATGACAGTAAACTGAATATTTTTTACTATTTTCAGACATTTTATGGATCAAACAACTAATCAATGAATCCAGAAAATTACTGGATAATGAAAATAATCATTAGTCGCAGCCCCTAAATCTGTTTTATTCTTGAATGAATTAAAACAAACAAACAAACAAACATGTTGCTTTGACAATAGTAATAAACTGGCTGTGGTTGAAGCTGACGGTTGATGAAGGTATGATGATGTCATCTGTAAGCACCAGTTAGAGACAGTAAACTGCTCTTCATGAAACTAAAACCTCCACAGTTATGAGACAAAAACTGTCAATATAGTGAAAACTACGGCTTCAATTAACAAGATTCATAAAGTCAGAATTTAGTTAACAAGACAAAAGTTACTGTAGATTAATAAAGACTTATCAAATTATTAGAAGTATTGTTAGAAAAACATGTCAAACATCAGATAAATCACTTTTCATAACTTTGCATGATGTTTTTTTTGCATCTTCACACCTGAACTTGTGAACTCTGAACGTTTTTCTCGTCCTCATTAGAAACTGAAGGAAACGTTCAGGTTCATGTGATAAAAAACAGATAAAACCTGCAGAGACGATGAAACGTCCTGCCAGGTTTTAGTCCTTCAGCTGAGATCAAAGAGAAAGCTGCTGTATCTGATATTTACATCATCAATAAGGTATATTGATCAAATGCCAGTTTTTATGTTGTTATCTCAGTAAACTCACATTTACTGGAATAAACTTGTTTTCTTGCATCTCAAAGAAACTCTGACAAACCTGCACCGTCCTGACCTCTAACATCACAGCTTCCTTCTCTGCCTCTCAGCCAGCGACTCGCCGCCATCCAAACCTTCCTCCTCGCCAGTCGAGGGGAAACAAAACGGCAGGATTTGCTCCCATAAACAGCTGTTTCCTGTTTGAAGGATCAGGAACAATCTGCCTGCTGGCAGCAAAGACGGCCGGCGGTGCCAAGAGTGTACCGAGCAGAACCAACAAATCCAATCAGGCAACTCAACTTTGGTCCTGAGCTGCATTAAATATACAAGCAGCCTTATAATTCATGCGGTGCAGGTGGTCTACGGCGTCCACAGAGGGACAAACAGCCACTTCAGCTTGAAATCAGCCGTTAATGTGGCTGTAAAACCTGATTAAAGACTCAAACTGCAGCTCTGACTGACGGCCCGTACCTGCCCCACTAAACAAACTTCACTTCCCGGGTCATGAATCTGACCTTTGACCCCTGACCTGAGGACGCCGCAGCGTCTCCACTGACCTTAGGTAACCTCTCGGGGTCCCCGGGGTGGCGAGGGATGACCTTCTGTAGCCTCTGGAAGCCGTAGTCGATGGTGGGCTCGTTCAAGGCTGCGGGAGGAATAGAGAGAGAGAGAGAGAGAGAGAGAGCGGCGGTTAGAACGACGGCTTTCTGATCATCAAACCGTCTGAATGAAAGGAGAGAAACAGCAGCGACACCGCTGCAGGCAGGAAGTGATGCCTTGCTCAAAGGCTGAAGGAAACTGCAAGAATCACCAACCTCTGAAACCCTAATTTACACCTTAAAGCTTAGATTAAAACATGTTTTTTTCCCACATTGTGCCTCAAATAGACACAAAGTACATTATTGTCTCATAATAAACAAACATGAGGAGGATTCTGATGCAGATTGTGTCCCTGAGGTTCAAAGAACTAATACAACAACTGTGTATCTATAAGAGAAGAAAGGTTACAAGAAGATAAACATATAAATGAGACCAAAAGTAGTAGTAGTTCAGATTAGAGTATTTAGCTGTTAGTCTGTATCAGTGCATGAAGTTAACGAGCAGATATCAGCTGATCAGCTGATCGATCATCATCAGAAACCTTTGACTTCATATGAGAGGAGCATCGAGTGGTTTTATTCCACTGCAGGTGAAAACATGTCCGACCTCTCAGTGATCTTCAGTCTGTTGGTTCTTATTAACAGCGAACACTAACAGAGAGAGAGAGAGAGTCAGTGTCAGTTGATCTCTCTCTCTCTCTCTCTCTCTCTCTCTCTCTCTTATCTCCCTGCTGTTTATTAAGTGTGAGACCTCACACTCCACCTGTCCTCCTCGCTCTGCCTCTTCACCACTAATTCAATTCAACCTCCCCTCTTTTTCTTTTTCTTTTCCCATCCACTCATTCAGCTCCGCAAACAATCTACCCCCCCCCCCCCCTTCTTCCTCCTCCTCCTCCTCCTCCTCCTCCTCCTCCTCCTTCCTCCTCCATACGCAGAGCTGGAGAAACACCCGGAAATGAGTTCGGGGAGATACTTCTCCATAATCAAGCCCATTAATCATAAAAGGCTGTCAAATTTGACTTTGGGGACAATTTGTCAGCCGAT